>NC_051323.1:9936831-10238024 GCF_015220235.1 Choloepus didactylus | reverse complement strand
GTAAATTGTCCTAACAGAGCAGTCTGTCATTCACCAAAGATGACTCAGTCCTCTGATGCCTTAATAGAGAATATCTGTAGCACTCAAGAATGTGATTTTGAAAATGATATCCTGGGATCCTGAAATCTTTCCTTCATTTCACTTGATAATTCATTTCTCTGAAAGTGGTTATGTCATCATCATATTGTGGCAGAGGGCAAATGTCAGGTTCTTCTATGTAGTTGAGATCGATAGGCCAGCCTGCTGACAATTGCTAGTAACAGTGAAATTCATCCCAGTGAACAAGTAAGTCTTCATTTGGCAAAATAAAGACACTGAACTGTTGGTTAGGATATATAAAAAATCAAATTATACATGTAGAGTACTACCATAAAAAATTTAAACTTTCTTCTATTGACAAATAAACTACCACAAAATTATAAAGCCCATTAATTCAATCATTTATATTCCAAAACAAATGTATACAGTGCCTTTAATACTACACATTAGATATAAATGGAGAGGGTTAATGATTTACTATGAAACAGTTGTCTTATGCATCAGGAGATAATTAAGTGATTTGCAGACATAGCAAGAAATGCAAAATGATTTTTGTTGAGCTATTTAATTATATTTCAGGGAGTGGCCATGCTCCTGAATTTTTAAATATATGCACAATGGGATGCGGTAGGTTGAATTATGTACCCCCAAAAAGCACAAGTTATTAATCTGCATTCCTGTGGGTATGAACCCACTGTAAATAGAACCTCCTGAAGATGTTATTTTCAGTTAACTGAATGAGAGAGAGTCTTAAGAATTGGAGTTCTTTGTAAGCAGAAGAAATTTAGTCATAGAGAAGACTGCAGGGAGAAACCAGAAGTCAGCAGGAAACTTGAAGAAGGAGAGAACATGTGATGGGAAAGCCAAAGAATCCAAAATTGCCAGCCAGTCAGAATACTATTGACGCTGAGAGCAAAAAGTCTTCCAGCTTATTTCACTCAAAATGTTGTCTTCAAGGTCCATCCATTTTGTTGCATGTATCAGGACTTCATTCCATTTTATGATTGAATAATATTATATTAGATATACATGTATCACATGTAATTATCAATTCATCAGTTGAAGGACACTTGGGTTGCTTCCATCTTTTGGCAATTGTGAATAATGCTATGAACAATGCTGTGCAAATGCCTGTTTAAGTCCCTGCTTTCAATTCTTTCCGTTATACACCTAGTAATGGGATTGCTGGGTCATATGTTAGTTCTTCACTTAGCTTTCTGAGGAACCACCAAACTTCTTCCTTAGTGGCTGCATCATTTTACATTGCTACCAACAATGAATGAGTGTTCCTATTTCTCCACTTGCTCTCCAACAACTGTAATTTGACATTATGTTGCGTGAAATAAGCTAGACACAAAAGGACAAATATTGTATGACCGCTCTGATTCAAAATAATTAGAATAAGCAAACTCAAAGAGTTAGCATCTAGAATATAGGTAATCAGGGAATGAGATTGGGATAGGGAATGGGAAGTTCAAGCTTAAAGTGTACAAAGTTCCTCTCTGGAATGGCGAAAATGTTTTGGTAAGGATGGTAGTGATGGTGGAACAACATTGTGAACATAATTAACAGCACTGAAATATCTATCTGAATGTGATGAAAAGGGGAAAGTCAGATTGATATATAGTAACAACAAAAATTAAAAATAATCATGGAACTACACTACACAAACAGTGAGCCTTAAATTAAACCGTGGTCTATAGTTAATAGTACAATTATAAAAATGTGCCATCATCATTTGTTAACAAATGTTCCACACCAATGCAAGGTATAATAATGGGGTAGTATTTGGAAATCCTGTATTTTATGCATGGGTTTTCTGTAAAACCTCAACTTTTCCAGTAAAGAAAAACAAAGAACAGTCTAGTAAAAAAAAAGGCCTTGAAGATCCTGAAATCATAAGGCAATAAATTCCCATTGTTTAAACCAATCCATTGTATTGTATTTGTCATAGCAGTCTCGAAACTAAGACAGGCATTTGGAAGAGTCAAGCTGTAAGGCAGCAGTTGGTGGAGAAGACAAAGAGAATGACAATTGCAAAGGCCTGTAAGACAGAATATGATAGATCAGTCAGTTACGTAGATAGATAGGTAGATAGATAGATAGATAGATAGATAGATAGATAGATAGATAGATAGATAGATAGATATGTAGGTAGGTAGGTAGATAGGTAGGTAGGTAGGTAGGTAGGTAGGTAGATAGACAGGTAGGTAGATAGATAGATAGATAGACAGACAGGTAGGTAGATAGACAGACAGACAGACAGACAGACAGACAGATAGATAGATAGATAGATAGATAGATAGATAGATAGATAGAAAGACAGATAGACAGATAGATAAACTGCTGGTTTAGCTGGAGATCAATTCCACTCTACTTTGATAACATGACCAGTCTAAGAAAAAGGGGTCAGAGGAAATGGGAAGTTAGACTAACCTTGGTAAGCCTAAGTAACTTAACCGTTTGTGTAATCTATTTCACCTTTCTGAATCTCAGCTTCCTTATGCCTAAAATAGGGATAAGATGGTGTGAATGAATTAAGACCATGCATGTAGAGTTCCATGTTCATAATGGAACCCAGGCAAATGCTGGAATCCTTCCCACTTCCCCTTCACACAGAGGGGTTGCTATTATCTGATTCTGAGACATCAATCACTGCAAGGACTTCCAACATATTCTTATTATTTTGTTCCTAAAACCCAAATATATGTAAATCTGAGCTGAATTCACCATAGGCCTACTTTTTCTTCCTTGTTCTTAATATAACTCCCAGTGAATTCTTGTGAATCAATATTCTTTTATATTTCCTGTGTTTATTTTGGTAGACCAGTGCCATAAGGAGTTATTTTGGAGCCTAGGGCAAAAGAAAAAATCAGTAATATTGATCATATCACTATTAAAAATATTTGATATTTTATCATAATTTTTGCAATAATTTGATTTTTTAAAATATTGCATTACAATATTATTATCTTGTTGACTGAGTCTTTTGGTACCTCCTTTAATTTTCCACTTGAGGCAAGTATCTCACGTTCCTTAACCTAGTCCTGGCCCAGCAAGCAAAGTTTTGAGATGTAGATTCAGTGATTTGGTTTCTGCATCAATTTATAATATATTTTAAGGTGAACCTCTCCACAGTATACCCTGTCAAAACAGTAATGTGGATTGGGGTGAAAAGAAAAACCAAGAAAGTAGGAATGGAATTCTTTTACCCCAGTAGAGGAAATGGAATCTGCTGAGTGTTCCTCCACTTTTCTTATCAGAAACATGATTCCCTCATGGCCTGGAGTCGAGTTCTTGATGACCCTTGCAAAGCATGTGGCTTAGCATCATTTAGTTAACTATGAATCTTCTCATTTTGTTAATGACACCCCCACTCTTTTTGCTTTTATAGTGATGGTATGATTTATTGACTACCTATTACATACCAGGCATTGTAATATGTACTTAAGTTTTCTCTACC
Organism: Choloepus didactylus; assembly: GCF_015220235.1. Classification (NCBI taxonomy): domain Eukaryota; kingdom Metazoa; phylum Chordata; class Mammalia; order Pilosa; family Megalonychidae; genus Choloepus; species Choloepus didactylus. The sequence goes on along the minus strand of NC_051323.1, from coordinate 10,234,522 downwards.
TCATTTAATACTCTGAAAGGAGACACTGAGACATTTTTTTTCAATTTTATTCAGATATATTCACATACCACACAAACCATTCAAAGTATACAATCATTGACTCACAGTATCATTACGTAGTTGTGCATTCATCCCCATGATCAATTTTTGAACATATCCATTGCTCCAGGACAGAAATAAGAACAAAAAATAAAATTTAAATCCTCCCATACCCTTTTCCCCCACTATAGTTGAACTAGAGTGTTGGTATAGTAAATTTTTTTATTACTATTGATGACAGAATATTAAAATATTACTGTTAAATATAGTCCATAATTTGCAATAGCTATGTTTTTCCCATATAATGCCCCTCTGTTACTTTTTTCACATTTGTAGTAGTTCATGCAAGAACTTACTTATGCATGACCTTAACCACTTTCAGTCAAATTCACTTACAATATGGCACTATCACTTATAATCCCAATAATGAGTTATCAATCACCTCTATTCATTAACGAACATTTAACTTCAACCTCATTAATAATTCTGTACATATTAGGTAACTACTTCCCCTTCTCTAGCTTCTGTTTAACTCTAAGTATGCTATATTCTACATTTTAAGACATTGAGCATGTCCTAGTTAGTTCATATTAGTGAAAACATACAGTATCTGTCCTGTTTTGTCTGGCTTATTTCACTCAGCATTATGTCCTCAAGTATCATGCATTTTGTCACTTTCTTCAGGACCTTGTTCCTTCTTATTGCATTATATACCACATTTTGTTTATCCTTTCTTCTGTTGATGGATTCTTGGATTGTTTCCATATTTTGGCAATTGTGAATAATGCCGCTATGAAAATCGATGTACAAACGTCTGTTTGTGCCCCGCTGCTCTAAGATCTTCTGGGTATATACCAAATAGTGGAATTGCTGGGACGTAAGGCAACACAATATTTAATTTTCTGAGGAACAGCCAAACTGTCTTCCGCAGTAGCTGTAACATATTACATTCCCACATGCAGTGGATAAGTGTTCCTATTTCTCCACATCCTCTCCAACATTTGCAGTTTCCTGCTTGTTCAAAAGTGCCCATTCTTATAGGTGTGAGATAATATTTCAATGTGGTTTTGGTTTGCATTTCCCAATTAGCTAATGAAGATGTGCATCTTTTCATGTGCTTTTTAGCCATTTCGATTTCTTCTCTGGAAAAATGTCTATTCATATCTTTTGCCCATTTTATAATTGGGTTGTCCTTTTTATTGTTGAGTTGTAGGATTTCCTTATGTTTACTGGATATAAAACCCTTATCAGATATATGGTTAACAAATATTCTCTCCCATTGAGTTGACTGCCTCTTCACCTCTTTTGACAAAGTCCTTTGAAGCACAGAAGTATTCAATCTTGAGGAGTTCCACTGTTCCACTTTATCTATTTTTTTTTTTTTTTTCTTTTGTTGCTTGTGCTTTGAGTGTAAGGTCTAGGAAGCTACTTCCATCATTAAGCCTTGAAGATGTTTCCCTATATTTTCTTCAACTAGTGTTATGGTACTGGCTCTTATATTTAGGTCTTTGATCCACTTTGAATTAATTTTTGCATAAAGTGTGAAGTAGTGGGTCCTCTTTCATTTCTTTGGATATGGATAACCAGTTCTCCAAGCACCATTTATTGAAGAGACTATTTTGTCTCAGTTCAGTGGATTTGGGGGCCTTGTCAAAAATCAATTGACCATTGGTTTGGGGGTCTATTTTTGAACTCTCAATTCAATTCCATTGATCGATGTGTCTTTATTTGTGACTATACCATGGTGTTTTGACCACTGGTTTTATAATAAACTTTAAAGTCAGGAAGTGTAAGTCCTTCCACTTCGTTCACCCTTTTTAGGGTGTTTTAGGCAATTTGAGGCCCTTTTCCCTTCCAAATAAATCTCATAACTAAATTTTCCAAGTTTGAAAAGCAGGTTTTTGGAATTTTTATATGTACTGCATTGAATCTCTGAACAATTAGGGTAGAATTGACATCTTAATGACATTTAGCCTTCCTATCCATGAACACAGAATATCTTTCCACCTATTTAGGTCTTCTTTGATTTCTTTTGGCAATGTTTTTTAGCTTCCTGTGTACGGGTCCTTTACATCCTTAGTTAAGTTTATTCCTAGATATTTGATTATTTTAGTTGCTATTGACAATGGGATTTTTTTTCTTAATTGCCTCCTCAATCAGGTCATTACTATTGTATAGAAACACTACTGATTTTTGGGTGCTGGTTTTATATCCTGCCACTTTCCTGAATTTGTTTATTAGCTCAATTAGCTTTGTCATCAATTTCTTGGATTTCTAGGATCATGTCAACTGCAAATAATGAAAATTTTGCTTCTTCCTTTCTGATTTGGATGCCTTTTATTTATTTTTCTTACCTAACTCCTCTAGCTAAAACTTCTAACATAATGTTTGTTCCAGTTTGAATGTATTATGTCCCCCCAAATGCCATTATCTTTCATGTAATCTTGGGTGGGCAGACCTATCAGTGTTGATTAGATTGTAATTCTTTGAGTGTTTCTTTGGAATGTGGCCCACCCAACTGTGGGTGATGACTCTGATTGGATAACTTTCATGGAGGTGTTGATCCGTCCATTCGGGGTGGGTATAAGTTGAGTCACTGGAGCCATGTAAATGAGCTGACAGACAGAAGGAACTCAGTGCAGCTGTGAGTGACACTTTGAAGAGGAGCTACAGCCAAGAGGGACACTTTGAAGAAAGCACAGGAGCTGCAGTTGAGAGACAGTTTGAGGACAGCTGTTGAAAGCAGACTCGTGCTCTGTAGAAGCTGAGAGAGTACAAATATCCCAAGTGCAAGTAAAAGTGACAGCTTGGAGAGAAGCTGAAGCCTAGAGAGGAACATCCTGGGAGAAAGCCATTTTCAAACCAGAACTTTGGAGCAGATGCCAGCCATGTGCCTTCCCAGCTAACAGAGGTTTTCCAGTTCTGGTGTCAGATGGAAGGAAGAATTTGAAAGTGACAACCTGGAATACATAGCTGAGGAGATCTCCAGACTACATGTGGAGGATGTACCCTGGCTTCTCCTTGCAGCTTATAGTAAAATGCAAGCAGAGAGAGATAAACTTAGAACTGAACTCTTGGATTCAAAGAAACAAGAAACTGATGGTTTGGAAAATTCCAGGCTTCCAGGGGGTGGAATCTTAGAAGCTACAGCCTAATGTGAGGAGGTAACCAAACATGGAACCCAGCCACAATTTCAATACAAGACAAGATTGTAAAAGGAGTTAAGCAGAAAGGATTTGTGGAAAGCCCTATTGTCTGATGGCTTTGACCCCTGTGTGCTTCATGTGAAGCCAACAGAATTTTTGCAAGATCTTTATAGACAGATCCATTGCCAGTCTGGACTGGAGGAGACAGACAAGGAACAAACTGAAGGAAAAATTTCTTCAAATACAAAGCCATGGAGGTTGAGGTCTGGAGTCAAGAGGTCTTGGGCTGGGAGAGCAGAGTGGCCCATATGCATGGAAAGGGTGAGTTTGCCCTGGAGGTCACAGGTGGGCCTTCAGCCTCGATGCTCGGGAAATGTTTTGCCACCCCAAGTCACAAAGAGGGTGGAGCACATTCCCAGGGAATTGGGGAGAGCCTGGCTGCCACCACACTGTTCTGAAGGGGTTGAATGTGTGCCCCGGAGATGGAAGGGAATCCAGGAGCTGCCCCGATGTTTGAGGAGGGTGGGGCCAAGAAGGTGGTCTCCCCAATGTGTGGATATGTTGGAGCACTCACCTAAGCATTTGGAGAGGAAAGGGCTGCCAAAAAAGACCCTTAGGAAGGGTTAGACTCTTGCTCTCTCAAGCCCCAAGGATGCAACGTCATTCTGTAAATGACTCTCCGACTTCGAAATCTAATGGAGTTTGTCCTGCAGCTTTTAGGAACTATTTTGGTCCTGTTAACCCTGTTTTCCTTTCAGTTTTTCCTTATGGCAATGGGAATGTTTATCCTAATAATGTCCCTCTTTTGCATATTGGAAGCACATAACTTGTTCTAAGTTCACAGATCCACAGCTAGAGGAGAATTATGCTTTTGGGCTGATTTTGATGGGATCTTGTACTTAACTATTGTTACTGAAATGATTTAAGTTTCTGTGATATTGTTGTGGGATGAATGTATTTTTTATATGGAAGGATAATGTCATTTTGGGGTCCAGGGGGTGGAATGTGACGGTTTGAATGTATTATGTCCCCCCAAATGCCATTTTCTTTGATGTAATCTTGGGTGGGCAGACCTATCAGTGTTGATTAGATTGTAATTCTTTGAGTGTTTCTTTGGAATGCGCTCCACCCAACTGTGGGTGATGACTCTGATTGGATAATTTCCACGGAGTTGATCCGTCCATTCGTGGTGGGTATAAGTTGAGTCACTGGAGCCATGTAAATGAGCTGACGGACAGAAGGAACTCAGTGCAGCTGTGAGTGACACTTTGAAGAGGAGCTACAGCCAAGAGGGACACTTTGAAGAAAGCACAGGAGCTGCAGATGAGAGACAGCTTGAAGATGGCTGTTGAAAGCAGATTCTTGCTCCGGAGAATCTGAGAGAGGACAAATATCCCAAGTGCAAGTAAGAGTGACATTTTTAGGGAACTGCAGCTTAAAGAGGAACGTCCTGGGAGAAAGCCATTTTAACCAGAACTTTGGAGCAGACTCCAGCCACGTGCCTTCCCAGCTAACAGAGGCTTTCTGGACACCATTGGCCATCTTCCAGTGAAGGTACCCGATTGCTTATGTGTTATCTTGCACACTTTATGGCCTTAAGACTGTAACTGTGTAAGCAAATAAACCCCCTTTTATAAAAGCCGGTCCATCTCTGTTGTTTTGCATTCCGGCAGCATTAGCAAACTAGAACAATGTTGAATAATAGTGGAGACAGTGGGCATCCATGTGTCATTCCCAATCTTGGGGGTAAAGCTTTCAGACTATCACCATTGAGTGTGATGCTGGCTGAGGGGTTTTCATGTATGCCCTTTATCATATTGAGGAAGTTTCCTTCAATTTCTACCTTTTGTAGTGCTTTTATCAAGAAAGGGTGCTTAATTTTGTCAAATGCCTTTTCCACATCAATTAAGATGATCATGTGATTTTTCCCTTTCATTTAATTAATGTGTTGTATTACATTGATGGATTTTCTTGTGTTGAACCACTCTTGCCTGCCTGGAGTAAACTGCACTTGGTAGTTGTGTATAATTCTTTTAATATGCCATTGGATTCAATTTGTAAGTATTTTGTTGAGAATTTTTGCATCTATATTCATTGAAGAGATTGGTCTGTAGTTTTCCTTTCCTTTAGTATCTTTATCAGATTTTAGTCTTAGAGTGATGTTTGCTTTATAGAATGAATTAGGTAGTGTACCCTTTTCTTCAACTTTTGGAAGAATTTGCACAGCAATGGTGTTTTCTCTTGGAATGTTTGGGAAGTTCTCAGGTGAAGCCTATGACCCTGGGCTTTTCTTTGTAGGGAGGTTTTTGATGACTGATTGAATCTCTTTACTTCTGATAAGTTTATTAAGGTCTTCTATTTTTTTCTCATTTCTGTATAGGTGGTTCATGTGTTTCTTGGAAATTATCCATTTCCTCTAAGTTGTCTTGTTTTTTTTATCATACAGTTGTTCATATAGTATCTTCTTATGAATTTTTTTCTTATTTCTTTGAGGTCCATGGTAATAATCCCCTCTCATTTCTGATTATATTTATTTGCATCTTCTCTCTTTTTCACCTTGTCAGTCTAGCTAAAGGTGTGTCAATCTTACTGATCTCCAAGAAACAACTTTGTTTTTATTGATTCTCTCTGTTGTTTTGTTGTTGCTGTTGTTCTCCAATCTGTTTATTTCTACTTTAATCTGTTATTTATTTTCTTTTACTTGCTTTAGGTTTAGTTTGCTGCTCTTTCTCTAGTTCCTTCAGTTGTTCAGTTATGTCCTTGTTTTTAACTCTTTCCTCCTTGTTAATGTAGGTATTTAGGGTAATACTTTTCCCTCTCAGCACTGCCTTCACTGCATATGTAGGTTTTGAAATGTTGTGGTCTCATTTTTCATTCTTCTCTAGACATTTACTGATTTCTCTTGCAATTTCTTCTTTGACCCAGCTAACTGTTTAAAAGCATGTTGTTTAGCCTTCATATATTTGTGAAAGTTCTGTTTCTGCAGTGGTTATTAATTTCCAGCTTCATTCTATTATGATCAGAGAAAGTGCTTTGAATCATTTCAATCTTTTTAGAATTATTAAGAGCTGTTTAGGGCCCCAGCATATGATCTGTCTTGGAGATGTTCCATGAGCACTTGAGTAGAATGTATTGTTGGTGATGCAACAATCTATATATGTCTGTTAGGTCTAATTCATTGATCATATTATTTAGATTCTCTATTTACTCATTGATCCTCTGTCTAGTTGTTCTATTTATTGAAGAGAGTGTTGTGTTGAAGTCTTCACCTATTATTGTAGAAACATCTATTGCTCCCTTCACTTTTGCCAGTTTTTGCCTTATGTACTTTAGAGCTCCTTGATTGGGTGCATAAACATTTATGATTGCTATTTCTTCTTGGAGAATTGCCCCCTTTATTAATATATAGTGTCCTTCCATGTCTCTTGTGACATCTTTAAATTTGAAATCTATATTGTCTGATATTAGTATAGCTACCCCAGCTTTCTTTTGATAACTACTTGCATTGACTATCTTTTTCCATCCTTTAACTTTCAACCAATTTGTCTCTTTGAGTCTAAGATGAACCTCCTGTAAACAGCATATATTTGGATCATATGTTTAAATCCATTCTGCCAGTCTGTGTCTTTTAACTGGGGAGTTTAATCTATTAACATTCAAAGTTATTACTGTAAATGCAGTTCTTGATTCAATCATCTTATACTTTGGTTTTTGATTGGTCAGATCTATACATCTCTCTCTCTCTCATTTTATCATATAAGTTACCCTTACTAATTTTCTTCAATTCTGTGTCCTCCTCCAGACCTCTCTCGCCTATCTTTTTTTTTTCCTACAGAACTCCCTTAATATTTCTTTTAGGGCAGGACTCTGGTTAACAAATTCTCTCAGCATTTGTTTATCTGTGGAAATTTTAAACTCTCCCACGCTTTTGAAGGACAGCTTTGCTGAATAAAGAATTCTTGCCTGTCATTTTTTCTCTTTCAAAAACTTAAATATATTTTACCACTGACTTCTTGCCTACATGGTACCCAAAGAGTAGTTGGTGCTTAGTCTTAGGGGGCATTCATTGTATGTGGTGATTCACTTTTCTCTTGCTGCTTTCATGACTCTCTCCTCTTCGGTATTTGACAGTCTGACAGTATGTGTCTTGTAGTGGGTCTATTTGGATTTATTCTGTTTCAAGTTCATTATGGTTCTCTGATAGGCATATTTAGGTCTTTTATAAGGGTTAGGAAGTTTTCCCTAATTATCTCCTCAAATAATCTTCTTGCCCTTTACTCTTATCTTCTTCTTCTGGGACACCTATGATTCTTAGATTTGCATGCTTCATTTTGTCAACCATTTCCCTGAGATCCAACTCAAATTTTTCCATCTTTTTCATCATTTCTTCTTTTGTGTGTTCAAACTCAGCTGTTCTGTCCTCTGGTTCATTTATTCTTTCTTCTGCCTTTTCAAATCTGCTGATTTTGTCTCTGTCCATGTTTGCTTAGATTCTTCATCCCTCACTTACCTGGGCCTTGAAATGTCCTCCCCTGTTCCACAAGTCCCCAAGCAGTTGATATGGGTAGTTTCTTGCTGCCTATTTGCTACTTTTAGGGAAGATTTTGTGGTTCCTTCTCTAATCCTCCATTTTGGAAATTCCTCCTTGCTATCCTTTTGTATTCCTCCATCCCCTGTGGCTTAAGTCCTGCTGTGTGTCCCTCTGGGGTTGGGTATCTGTGTCTGAATATAGGTGTGGATATGTCTCACTGCTCTGAGATTTCATAGTCTGTGTGCCCAGTGAGAGGCAGGAGGGATCCCAGCTGTTGTCCTGTGCAATTCCTGAGCTGTGTGGGACTGAGTGAGGGGGAGCAGAGAGGACTGGCTAGTCTGGGATGGAAATTTTCTAGCTGATATTTTTCTTTTTCTTTGATTCAGCATTTGTGGGGTCCTTCTCCAGTTTATATCTTCCTCCAGCATTCTGAACAGGTGAGATTTGTTGTTTTCTTCACTGAATCTCTGGGGAGAGATTTTCAGTAGATGTTTACATCACCACATTGCTAACCAGACATTTTTACTAATTCTATTTTACAGATGAGGCATCTGAAACTCACAAACATTAGCTAACCTGCTGAAAGCCTGTTCTTGGAATCAAGTCTCAAAGATGGCAGCCTTCCTGATGGTAAAAGAAGAAGAAAAGACTTAGACAAGTTTAAGTTGGAAAGGAAGAAGAATTAAACTGAAAATAAAAGAGAATTAGACTGGAATTTGAGTTGGAAATGGAGAAGAATTAGTCCATGATCCACAGATGAAGAATCTTTATAATCTGCATAAAACCATATACAATATTCTGATTAGATTGATAAAGCATTGAAAAAAATGACAAATCAGGAACAACACATACACACACATGAATCAGTGTGAACCCTGGAAACAGAGAACAGATGCGAAGAAAGGTTAGAGTTATGGAAGAGAAAAATTGGATGGGCTCTGGGGAAATTCCAGGAGCTCATATTGGCAGGGTTTGGCACACATAATAGTGATTAGTCTAGAAAAGAAAAGTAGAGGCCATGAATTAGGCAAAAGTGCTTGGTAAGCACTCTGCAGATTAAAATCCAAGTAGACAAAAGGGCATACTTTTTAAATAGTAAAGAGGGTAACCAACTGCCCAGGTTTAACTGAGACTGAAGTGATTTCCTAAGAAATTGTTCTAGTTTGCTATTGCTACTGGAATGCAAAACACCAGAGATGGATGGCTTTTATAAAAGGGGGTTTATTTGGTTACACAGTTACAGTCTTAAGGCCATAAAGTGTCTAAGGTAACACATCAGCAATCGGGTACCTTCACTGGAGGATGGCCAATGGTGTCCGGAAAACCTCTGTTAGCTGGGAAGGCACGTGGCTGGTGTCTGCTCCAATGTTCTGGTTTCAAAATGGCTTTCGCCCAGGACGTTCCTCTCTAGGCTGCAGTTTCTCAAAAATGTCACCCTTAGTTGCACTTGGTATATTTGTCCTCTCTCAGCTTCTCTGGAGCAAGAGTCTGCTTTCAGCAGCTGGCTTCAAACTCTCTCTAATCCGTGGCTCCTGTGCTTTCTTCAAAGTGTCCCTCTTTGCTGTAGCTTCTCTTCAAAATGTCACTCACAGCTGCACTGAGTTCCTTCTGTTTGTCAGCTCATTTATATGGCTCCACTGATCAAGGCACACCCTGAATGGGTGGGGCCATGCCTCCATGGAAATATCTCATCAGAGTTATCACCTACAGCTGGGTGGGGCACATTTCCATGCAAACAACCTAATCCAAATTTTCCAACTTAATCCCCACTAATATGTCTGCCCCACAAGATTGCATCAAAGAACATGGCTTTTTCTGGGGGACATAATACATTCAAACCAGCACAGAAATGGATCTTGCAGTACTAAAACCAGACTATCTCAGAAAAACCAGCACAGTTCCAAGCAAACTGGGATGGCTAGAACAATGCTAGATTTGAAGTCCAAAGTCTTAGCATCAATACCCAGAGATCTCTAGAACTGGATGAAGTAAGATGAATCACTTGATATGCCTGCTAGATTTACACATAGAACAGCCAAGTTGGTAGGATGGTTTAGAGGAACTCCACGTACAACGGTGAGCTGGCAGCCTTGGAGTAGGAAGTATTACTGGATACAGAGGGTCCTGGTAGGGCTCTGTGATACTGTACAGAAACGAGAAGAAACAGGGGCTTGAGTGAAGGAGAGTAGGGTGGAAGAATGGTTAGGGAAAAGTTTAGAATTCAAAATAATATGGCAAAATAGGATAAACTCAAGCTTTGGATCAACATCTGCTGATTACTCTAATCCTCAGATTTACTGGCAATATGTCCTCAGGCAAAATCCTCAACCTTTCCAAGCCTCAGTTCTCTCATCTACAAAATGAGGATAATATTGCCTACATCAGAGGCCTGTTGTGAGTTAGCAAATATGACGACAGATGATGTAAATTCCATATTATACTGTCCAGCACCTAGGCCTTCAGTGAGTGATGACTGTAATACTGTAAATTAACAGGAATTGGCAATTGATTGCAAATGGGAGAAAATGATTTGTAAGTGGCAGAGATATTGTCACAATTTTATATTAGAGGGATAAGAGGATTCACTTCAAGTTTCATGATATAGTTATTGGGAGTCCCCCTCTAAGGTTATAATTAATTTGTCTGGCTTCAAGTCCCATCTTTGTCAATTTCTACCCCTATAAACTTGAAAATTCACCTAATTTCACTGTGATTATATGGATGAGTGTATAAATATATAAACACACATAAACACATACATATATAATATACACACATGCACACTTATATTGGTTTTTAACCAACAGAGAATGCTTATGTTAAACATTTATTTAGGACTAGACTTTGGTGTTGAACATGCCAAAGTAATAAAAGAATCATCATCTAAAGAAATTGATTCTTAGTTATTCCCAACATGAAATAGGTGATAAGGTTTTGATGTAGTTACTAGTTGGTACTGGATAAAAATCCAGGAAATACTCAGACAAGCAAGATTATACATTTTGGGATTATTTTTATTCATTCTTTCTTTCTTTTTTTTTTTTTTTTGGTGGGAAGTTTTGTAGACGATGAAGACTTGAGCAGCTATAAGTAGTAGGATTTGGTTTGAGGGAATTCTTGAAAAGGAATTTGAGTGTCATGGTCTGTGATAAAACCCCCTGGAGTCTTACTTTTCCAGATTCATGAGCCGATTCTCCTTTCTGGGGGATCCTGATGATGGGGATTTGCACATTAAGTTGTAAAGTGGGACCAGGAGTTTTCTAGGAGCAGCCATCCAACACCAAGCTGTAAAAATGTCTTGAGTAATGGCAACTTAAAAGACCCAATGATGCAAGCTCAATGGAAAATAAACTGAAAGGTAGTACAGAACCATCCCCAAGAAGTGTTGGCTTTCAAAGGAATTATTTTTTATGCCACATTAGCCCTCTCTGAAGATAATTTAGGAAAAAAAAAAAAAGAAAGAAAGAAAAAGCCAAACTGAGGTCAATTCTATGATCCCATCCAGCACACAGTACAATTTGAGAATAACAGTGCACCGCTGTGCACATTGGAATTTCCATAATGGCGACAGAATATATGCCCATATGGCATGGGAATGCTGCTCATCAAATAGCCCTTAGTAGGAAATTATAAGTGCCCTAAGGGGCGTCATTAACAATGATATTCTCTTAACCTTACAGCTATGTATTTCAGTTTGTAGAATTTATACTGACATTTACAGACCTTTGGGGAAAATACTGAATGTGGGTTTAATCGCCACTGTTAGATATGCGAATGCCCAGGCTAGCAAAACTATGCTTGAAAGCATGCATCTTCCTTCAGTTTCAACAGGTATTTGGAAAATGAGTATGTATGGAATGTTCATGCCTTTGAATAAATATATCTATCCAATGAACAAAGTGAATGGTGCTGCCATAAGAATTCATTACCAATATGAGTGTGTTAAGAAAAGCAAACTGTTGACGGCTAACATAAAATCAGTTGGGCTTTGTTAGAGAAAGTTGAATCCTGAAAACAATTGTGAAGGCATGCACAGGACAGTTTGCTTTTATTGGCAAGAACAACTGCAGCTAACACATTTTATTAGAAGCAGATATGATTCAATCATCTGCTGGTAAGTAGAATTCTCTTCTCTCCCTCTGTGTATAAAGTGGTTGCCTTGGCAACACAGATGCCACAATAATGCATCATATGTACTGTTTTGCCTTTTCTCCTGTTTTGATCTGCTGTCCCAGTATGTGAGGTTTGAAAAAAAATCTTTAAAAAACTAAGAGAAATTTCCAAAAACTGCTTTGGAAACATTAATCAAGCAAAGATTCTAAGAAAGGTGAATCTTTGATGCATTTTGTTTCCCACTGCTATGCATTTGCTCATGTTATTCACGCCACTGGTTGGCTGTGCCTGCAAATCCCCCATCCCTCATCCATTCTTCAAGGCTTAACTGAAATGGCTCCTCAGAGAAGGTTCCCTGGCTTTGCACTTCCTCAGATGTCTCCAGTCCCTGAAGCTATGTAATAATGTATAAATGGAGCATTTATTTGGCTGCCTTGTTCTGTGGTTATTGGATATTTTTGTATGATAATACTACCTAGTTAGGTCTATGATAGAAATAAGGACAGTGCTCCAGGGGAGTACAAAATGAGGAGAACCTGACCCAGTAGACTCAACCTGTTCTGTGCCTTAGAGAATAAGGGCATTAAACTAGTGGGAAATAAGCTACTATTATACATGCACACTGCCTGCTTGTAGAGGTAAAAGACACAATCACTTTCATAATTTTCCTTATTAACTAACAGAAATTGTGTCTAAGGTGGAGGCATACTGTTTAAAACAATTTGAGCAGAGGCTATTGCTGGCAAAGGATTCTGGGACAGGAAATTTACCTAAATTTGCTATAGACATAGATCAAAATAGTGGGCTAATGAATTATCTGTCGAACACTCTCAGAGCCCTTAGCAAAGATGTACAAATTGGTTGAATATGGTTTTAAGCACAGCTCTATCTCCTTTTCAATGATCACTTCTTCCCCACAAAACAGCTGTAGTGTTTTCAAGGTTTTTCAATATGGCAGTTCCCTATACATTTTCTCATGAAAAGCATCCATCTCTCACTCCTGACACTTGTCCAATGACTGTGCCACATCCAGTGAGTAGTTCATCTTTGCCATGGTGGTATGATGTTGTGGGTTGTTAACGCATTGTGCCATTATATCTCAGACATGGTGCATTCACATGGTGCATAATATATATAATAGCAGATCTCTCAGGCATCTTGGAGGGCCGATGGATAAAGGACATTTGTGTTTACACCAAATTGCACAGGATAAGCAGCCTGCTATGGTTCCAGGCTCTTTTCTGAAGCTAATGTGAGATAACAAGTGAGGAAATATCAGTTGTTGAAGATCAGCTCTTACTTGGAGAATGGGAATTTGCATGTTTCTGTCTCTTCCCAGGAAGAACTGCTCCTCTCACATAAACGATATTAGGTGCTCCCCTCCCTGCAGAGAATGCAACACCACTTAGGGGGGTTGGACATGGGATGCTTTGTTAGAAGAGAGGGAAGCAGTGAGGCCTATTAAATGCTTTCCCTTTTCTCACTAGTGGATCTGAATGCTAGGTGTTTGGCAGGCGTGATATTGATCTAGATCTTGCATCAATGCAATTCAGAACCCTTGTGATTTACAAATCTGACGTGAATCTGTTCTAGTGAGACCCCTGGAGCAACTGAAATGCTTTGCATAAATCAGCATGTAAATCAGAAACTTATTTTAAATAGGAAACACTTTTTGAGGGAAGGGTTTTGTGTGGGGGTGGTGGTGGTGGGGTGGGCCATTTTACTAAGTCCCCTCTGAATGCCTAAGATTTAACTCCTTGTTTAATTTGTCAAACTGTCTCCCCAACCCTTATTTTTCATATAAGAAAAATAAACGAAATTCTTATTGGGATTCTCTTCTCTCAGTCTTTGTGGGTATCTTCATATTTTCTTTCCCTTCTGCTGCTAGCAAAATGTGAATCATAGAAGTGTAGTTAGAACTCAAAATCACTGACCCTTTGTTCTCTCTGTCTATCCACAGGAATGTGTTCATACACAAAATGTGGTCACTATTTGGCTAATAAACAGATAAAAGATAATGATGATGTGGTAGTTTGGAAGCTGCATGTACCCCAGAAAGGATCCCATTCTTTTGACCCATTCTTGTGAGTACAGATTTAATGTTGGTGGGACCTTTTGATCAGGTTATTTCAGTTAAGACTTGCCCTGCAGTGAGTCTTAATCCTCTTACTGGAGTCTTTTGTACGAGAATAAAAACACATACAGAAGCTAAGAGATGAAATCAAGAGACGCTCAGAGAGAACTGCCAAGAGAAGCTAAGAGAGGACCCACAGAAAACATAAAGTAAGCCACTGAAGCCAGAAGCTGAAAGCAATGAACCTCAGGAGTGAAGAAACAACAGACACTGGCCATGTCCCTTCCCATGTGACAGAGGTGTCCCAGATGCTGGCAACCTGTCTTCAGAGTCCAGGCCCTGACCTGGTGATGCCTTGAGTTTTTACAGACTTAAAACTGTAAATTGTAAGTTAATGAATCCCCATTGTAAAAGCCAACCCAATTCTGATATATTGCATTCTGGCAGCTTTAGCAAACCAAAACAGATGGTATGATTTTCAGTTTGGTGGCCCCTTGTATCCTTTCTCTTAAAGTTCCCAGGCATGTGGGAAGTAATACTGATAAGAAGAAAGGTTATAGATACTTCCAGGGAAGTTGGAAGACTAGAGATTTCCAGGACTCAGTCTCCCATAAAAACAACTATTAAACAGATAGGAAAAGTCTGAAACAACAATTTTGAAATTCCAGAAGCTAGAAGAACACTGTACAGCATCCAGTGAAGAGCAGGAGGGAAAGGCAGATAAATTACAAAAGAAGTGTAACATGGTGGCTACTGGTGCCCATCCCCTACTCTCAGGGCAAGCTACTGCAGGGCCCAGTCCCTGGCTAGCTACTGGTGACAGAAAGGAACCTAAAAGTCCTCTTGCACAAGAACAGGAGTGGCCATGGCTGATCACTGATCAAGACTTTTGATTGGCAAATACAGATCTCTGTACCCCAGCTCTGAGGACAGCTATTGCTTCAACCCTATCCCAGCAAAAGGCAGTGGCAGTGACTAGTTCAACCCTCCTCAGACAGGAGCAGAGGCTTAAAGACACAGTATTTTCTCAAGGCTGCAGGGGACAGTTAGCTGAAGGGCTGCATTCACTGGGCAGCTCAGGAAAGCTCAATTTTGGCAAGCTGTTAGAGAACATTTTGGCACCCTTCCTGATCCCCTCCACAGGGCACTTTGCCACTGGTCTGTGCCCCATTTTTGGGTCCCTAATCAGGTTTTGGCTGGGAAAGACTGACTTGGGAAAGTCCTCTTCAGGGAGAACGTCTTCCCAGAATTTGCCTTCCAGACAAAAGCAGCATGAGGCAACAAATAAAGTTTAAAACTATAGAGGCAGATAGTCTGGGACAAATGTCTGCTGGTGTCAAATTCCTGGGAGAAGGAAGTATGTCTCCTGGGAAACAGGAGGGCAACAAAACTCCTGTAAACAGGGGAACTCTGAAACAACTAACAATCAGAAGCCCAGGACAAGACAGAGGCCCAAAGTGACAGGGAAAACCCTGGACACCATGTTCGCCTTGGGCAGACCTTCCAGATAGGAGGGCTGGAGCTCAGGAAAGTCTATTCTTATCACAAGCATGTTACAAAACCAAGAAACAGACATTCCAGGGATTAATTCACAAACTTAATATTTTAAAATGTACAGTGTATAACAGTGTGCAAGGCAAACTAAGAAACAGGAAATGATGACCCATCCAAAAAAGAGGATAAAAATACAGAAAACACTAATGAAGAAGACAAGAACATACTGAATAAAGTTTAAAAAATGATCAAAGAGGTAAGAGAAACTATAGAGAAAGAACTAAGGGATATAAGGAAACTAATGAAGGAACAGTATGAAAATCTAAGTAAAGGGATAGAAACTTAA
Source organism: Choloepus didactylus (assembly GCF_015220235.1). Taxonomy (NCBI): domain Eukaryota; kingdom Metazoa; phylum Chordata; class Mammalia; order Pilosa; family Megalonychidae; genus Choloepus; species Choloepus didactylus. The sequence continues at coordinate 10,218,779 of NC_051323.1, read as the reverse complement.
AAAAGGGACCAAACAGAACTACTAGAGTCTTGAAAAGGAAGAATGAAGTTGGATGATTTCTACTTCCCTATCTTAAAACTTATTACAAAGCCACAGTAATCAAAAGAAAATTGTGCTGGAACAAGGAGAGACAAATAGACCATTAGAATAGAATTAAGAGCTCACAAATCAACCTTCACATTTATAGTCAACTGATTTTTGACAAGGTGACAAAGACCACTCAATTGGGAAAAATAGTCTCCCCCCCACACACACACAGAAAAGAAAAAAGAGAAGAAGGAGGACCCCTACCTCATACAGTATACAAATATCAACTCAAAGTGGATCAAAGGCCTTAAGATAAGAGTGAGAACTATCAAATTCCTAGAAGAAAATGCAGGGAAGCATTTTCAGGACCTGGTGTTAGATAACAGTTTCTTAGATTTTACACCCAAATCACAAGCAAAAAAAGAAGACATAAAAATGGGACCTCATCAAAATTAAAAACTTTTGGTCCTCAAAGGACTTTATCATGAAATTAAAATGACAACCTACACAATGGGAGAAAATATTTAAAAACCATATATCTCATAAGGGTTAAATATCCAGAATATATAAAGAATTTCTTCAAATTAACAACAAAAAGAGAAAAAAAAATATAGGCAAAAGACTTGAACAGACATCTCTGCAAAAAAGATTTAAAAATGAAAAGATGCTCAACATCATTATCCATCAAGGAAATGCAAATCAAAACCACAATGAGATACCATTTCATACCCATTAAAGAAAAAAATAACAAGTGTTGGAGAAATAGGAACATTCATTCATTGCTGGTGGCAATGTAAAATGGTGCAATCACTGTGAAAGACAGTTTGGTGGTTCCTCTCAAAGCTAAGTATAGAACTACCCTATGACCTGGCGATCCCAGTATTACATATATACCCAAAAGAATTGAAGGCAGGGGCTCAAACAAATATTTGTACAGTGATGTTCATAGTGGCATTATTCACAATTTCCAAAAGAAGGAAATAAACCAAGTTTCCATCAACCAATAAATGGATAAATAAAATGTGGTATACACACACAAAAGAATATTATTCACCAGTATAAAGGAATGAAGTCCAGATATATGCAACAACATGGATGAAACTTGGAGACATCACGTTGAGTGAAATAAGCCAGACACAAAAGGACAAATATTGTATGATCTAACTGTTTTGAAAAATTAGAGTAAGAAAACTCGATGGGTCATAGGGGTGAGGTGGGGATAGAAAATGGGAAGTTAAGGATTAAAATGTACAGGGCTCCTATTTGGAATGATGGAAAAGTTTTGGTAATGGATGGTGGCGATGGTAGCACAATATTGTGAACACAATTAACAGAACTGAAAAATATATAATTGCATATGATTAAAATGGAAAATGTTAGATTGTATATATGGTAATAGAAAAAGAAATTAAAAATCCATGGCTTTACACTACCCAAACAGTGAACCCTACATTGAACTATGGTCTTTAATGAATTGTACGATTATATCAATGTGATATCTTCAATTGTAACATATGTTCCATACAAATGCAAGGTGTTTTTAGTGGGGTAGTATATGGGAATCTTGAATTTTTTGCATGATTGTTCTACAAACTCACAACAGTTAACAATTATTAAATTTTTAAAAAAGAAGAAATATTATATGACACAGGGATATATCTGACATTAGGAATTCTTTGGATACTACATCCAACCACATTGCTGGAAATTTAGCTTGTTTCCATTCTTTTTCCAACTCTTTTGTTGTTCAAGTAGAAAGACTTCATTTGTGGCTAGAATGTCTTTAATATCTCTCTACCATTTGCTTCATCTCTATGTCACAGTTTCCTTATCCTCAGAGAAAGGATAACAAAAGCTCCTGTACCTCACACAGTTGTTGTCCAAAGCAGCATCACACACATAAAGTACTTGGAAAACACAGTGCCTCACCATAACAAATGTTCACATTCCATTAGCCATTACTGATACCATTTTTTTTTTTTCATGAAAATAGAGAAAAAGCAGACCCCAGACTCAATCTTTGGTAGGTAGTCTTCAATGTCTCTCTAGAATTTGGCAATTTGCTTTACCATCAGCTTGTTTTATGGTTTCCTAATTTTAAAATATGCTTTCTATTTATGGATGTGCTACATTGTTTTTATGAATAAATTTATTAAAGTAAAAATGAGACAATTTAAAGAAAATATTAAATAAAATATATTCCTGTTAACACACCAATGGAGCAAAATTTCCAAAGAGCGTAAATGACTGGCTCACAGTTGGAGGGTCTCTGCTACCTTGTATCTCCTTATTGTACATTCCTACCCACCCCTAGAGCACCACGTCCCATCTGTATTAATCATTATGATGTCTCCTGCCTAAAATACTCCCACCTTCCCCCCTTGGGATTTATTGTCTCCTGGAAACCATCCCCAATTGCTCTGACTTTTCACTCTTTGAAATCAGTGGCGGTCATACAGCATGGGAGCCACTCCCAGCTCTGCCCTTGCTAACTGTGTGACTAAGGGAGAGATTCTTCACCTTACAGTTTTCTCATTGTTAGCATGAACAAAGTAAAAATAATGACCACTAGTATGTAAGAGTAAGGATTGAATGTGGTAAAATATAGGAAGGACTCAGACTAGCTCCTCAAATCAATAAATATTCAGTAATATGATGGCTATTTTTGGGTTTTAGAGCTGCATCTGTTTTTATGTCTTTCCTTCCATCTCAACTTTATTTCTTTCCTTCCTTCCATCCATCCTTCTTTCTTTCCTTTGATGTGTTTCGAAACTTCTCTTTGAGCATCATCCTGGCCCAGGACCTTTTCTAACAACTGTGTTTGTAATAAAGACAGGACAAGACTCTGCTGCATCTCCAAACACTCGTCAGAACCATATTTTTTTTGGTGTTGTTGTTTATTGGGGTTTTAACTTATATCTTATTTAAAAACATTTGAGCTTGCATATAATAAAAGACATTTAAAATAAAATGATTTAAATTTAAATGTTAGGTTCAAATGTTATATGGAGGGAATGTGATGGAAATATGCCAAATGCTTCAGCTAGCAGAGTTACTGTAATTGAACACAAATTCAGCCTTGCGGTCTTGACAGCCTGGACATAAGGGGAATTGTGAGAGGTTGTAAGAAACCTGGTAATTATTGCTGAAGTTAAGCTAAACTTCATTCCAGGCCCTGAAAGCTACAAGTTGCCTTCAACAAGTTGAATCAGGGATAGTTGATCTATAATTCTGTTTCCCTAAGTGTTTCTGTTGGAGAATATCTGTCATATAAATGAACTAGAATTTCATTAAATAAACCTCAGTCAGGGTACAAGTTTTGCAAAACATTTGTCCTGTTTGCCAGGTTTTTTTTTTTCCTTATAAAAAATTCAAATACAAATTGGAATTTGATGTATCTCCCACCAACTGACCAAATTGAATGCATAATAGTGTTTAGAGCTGAGGAATTATTTTTGGATAGCTGGTGTATCAACAAAATAATTCTGTCCATTTGTTTAGTATTTTGCAGTTTACAAAATTTGTTGGAATATATTATCACTTTTAGAAACACAGCTGAAATACATTAAGAAGAGCTCTGGACTGGAAGTTAGGTAGTTTGCATTCAACTCTGCCCACTGCTGCCTTGGATTGTTCCCTCCATTTCATGTAACACCCAATTCTGACTCATCCCCTGGCAGTCATTCCACACACAGGCAAATCCACATTAGCACAGAATTTTGAGTTTTAGTTCTTTGATAGCATTTTTTTTACACTTTGAAAAGCCTGCTGGCATAGACCATTACAGGAAAAGAAAGTGATCAACTTATTAGCCAACCATAAACAAGCCTAAAATATGTCTTAATTACCCTGAGTGTTCTTTTTATTCGAAGCACCATTTTCTTCTGACTTTCTTTGCTTCCCTCCCTGCTTGACACTCCAAACCTCTACACTCCCGGCTCCACGCTGTAGGGAAGTAGCTCCCTCAGTGGAAAAAGAAACAAATGAGCAAACCAAAAACTTTTGCTTTTTCAGATAAAATTGGCTGTATTTTATAATGCAAATTTGATGTCTCATTTTACTAAACAAAAATCCCTTTTTTATGCGTTGCCAAAGATACCTTTCCCACCCAGCATTAGAGGAGGAAAGTGAGATGGCTATAAAGTGAGAAGCTATGTGTCACCAGTGGGCTAGAGACACCTTGGGCAGAGAATCAGTATCAGTTTTATGTTGTGTCATAGAGGTAATCCCATTTTGAAGTTAGTTCTCCCTAATGCCTGAAATTTTTAAAAATGAAAATTAGTGGACCAATGGAAGGAATCATGTACTTCTCAGAAGAAAAATAGCTTTCTTATCATTGAATTCTAAAAGGACATTTTTCCTTGTAGAAGTCAAGTACAGAGAATAGAATTAATTATAAGTCTCAGTTCCTGGCACATTATGTTCTTAGATACCTGCTGCCATATCTCTCTCTCCCTCCCTCTCTCTCTCTCTCTGTGTATATATACATGCACACACACACACATTAGATTTCCATTTCCCTTATTTTATGAAGTATTGGATTGCTTATGATCTAATTTATGTATAGTTTATGTGTATTTTATATATAATTTATATATACTTCCAGTATATAGTTTATTGATTGTTTTCCTCGCAGTTATCCCTACCCCATTTGTCACATCCCAAGAGGGCTTTTGCAGTTGAAGGACTAAAGAAAGCACTGGACACATTCTGAGACATGAGCTTTTATTTTGGGGCTTACCTACAGGGTGGGAGTTTGGTCACATTGCCCTGAATTCAGGAGCTGCTCTGAATGGCAGCAGGTTCAGGGCTCAACGTGAAGATACTCTGCAAAAGTAGCAGGTGCCAGGGAGTGGTTTATAAGGGTTGGGACACAGACATTCCAATGGGTATGATCTCAGGGAGTTTCAGGGAGGAGGTAGTTTGAGGAGGGATGTAAGCTATAGATTACACTTAGTGCTGGAGACCTGATTTTACAAGGAGAGTAGATCAAACCTTAACTGACCTAGGTCAGGCAAGCTGCTCTGTGCAGTCTTCGAGGCACTTGGGGAAGGCCATGGGCCCTGGGCTCCCTCACCACTGTGGACACCTCCCATTTGATATTTTCCTCAGATTTTTATAAAATATATGGTACTAACTAATTTTTGTCTATTTATTTTGCATGAAGAGTAATATGCTGTAAATCTTGGTCAGCTTCTTATTTCATTAATTCAATACATTTAAAAAAGTTGTGTTTCTATCAGACTCATTTCTTTGTTGCTTCACAGAATTCCATTCTATGTGTTTCTGAATCCTATTTTCTAGTTCCCAAGTGACTGATCTGGGTTGCCTCCAGCTCCCTGCTACATTAGTTACAGCATCCTTCCCTGCATATATCCTTCATGAATAATGTGAAAGTTTCTCCTGGGAACATACCCAGGAATCTTTTCTAACCAAGATGAGTGACTCAGGGCTATTTATTTTGTTTCCCGTAAATTCCCTATTCATAGATTCTAAATATTAACTTCTTATTGTTTTTAGACATTGCAAATATTTTCTTCTATTGCTGATTGTAATTTCACCTATGCTGTCATTTGTTCAATGGAAATCTTAATTTAGCTTGTCTTTATATAGACATTTTCAATGACATGGTAGATTATATTTTCTCAGTTAGTTTGGAAAAAGATGGCAAAAAACAAAAAACAAAAACCCAGAAACCTCCATATGCCTAATTCAAACATGAACATCAAATACTGAGAGTATACATTAAGGTTGTACATAAAAGAGGTGAACAGACTGATTGGATTTGTTTGTCTTGAAGGTTGATTGCTTGATTTGTTGGCATTTTTCTACCCATTGTATAATCTATTATACTGTTTTTCTATTGGTCAGCTATCAATCAATATTTAACATTGACCATTAAATTTTCTACTTATTAATTATACTAGGAATAATCTAAAATGCCTTAAAATAAAGAAAGCTGAACTCTAATCAGAAATATAAAAGCAAATATGAAAAATTATAAGGAGATATATGAAAGGATAAAATAGTCAAAACAAAATCCTTTTATTTCTAATAAACTATTTTTCTCAGAAAATGTAGTTGATTAATTTATTTTCTAGTGGGTATAAAAGAAGCTACAGGTTTTAATTTGCTCCTTGCAATTTGCTGTCCAGTGTCCAATAGCTAAAGCATTTCCCTATCCCTTTCAACTTGCTAATCATACATCATGTTTTTCTGACTCCACAATCAACCTCCAAAATCTTTGAAAAAATGTAATTTTCCACTATGTTGATGATTCCATGGCATGCAAGGTTACACTCAAACTTTCAAAGGTTTTTATTCTGCCTGTGGTTTTACCTTCAAGGAAGAGAAGTGAAGATGGGCATGTATTCACTTCAAGAACCAACAGGGTTATATCCATAAGATGGGAAAATAATAGATTTCTTTGATCAATATTACTGAAGCACCTTTTAACCTAGATTTTAATATCATATGACACCCAGAAGAATATTAGTAATAAATATCTGCATGATAAGACATGGGGGAAAACATTGCAGCTCTATCCATTTTTTAAAAAAACTCCCAAATACAAGGATTTGACTTATTATGAATTGCCTCTGAGGAAAGAACTGGGAGCAGATAGACAAATTTTAGTGTAATTTGAATAATAATATTCCAAGCTGAAGTAATTCAACAATAAAAGAGACTTCCTAATATGAAAGTCAAGCTGGTCCTGAAATCTTCACATTAGGATATGGAAAAGAGGAAAGGAAAACAACGAATGGAGAAGAAAAAAAGAAAAATATTTGATAAATTTATTTTTCAAGGAGCAGCTCTTCTTTGGGAGTGTTCCAGAGGGAGGAGGAATTAAGCCTCATATAAAATCACATACCATTCCGTGACCTCCATTTCTGTACCCCACCTCCTCCCATGCTTCCTCCAAAAACTATTAAGATACCAATTGCCCTCGGCTCGACTGTCACTTGCAGTAAATCTCATGCTCATAAAATAATCTGGAATTAGCTATGTTAATGCACCTTGTTTAAAATATTTGCATTTTACCTGAGACATAAGTACCACATACAAAAAGATAATCTAATATTGGACTTTCCAGCATTGTTCAATGAGATTGAAAATATTAGAGGCACAAAAATACCCAGAAGTAAAATTTAAGGAATGTTAATAATGGAAACACAGTTCTAGCTTTTATCAGATGCATACTCCCTGTCCAATGCACACACAGACACACACACACACAAGCTCGTTTTCTCTTTCCTCCCTCTCTCCCCCCTCTCTTCCTCCTCTCTCCCCCCTCTCTTCCTCCTGTCTCCCTCCCTCTCCCCTTTCCTCTCTCTCTCTCCCTCATTGGCACTTGACTCTTCACTTCTAATATACAGTAACCAAAGAAAGGAAAATAGTATCTAGGTCAGCACTGCCTGCTTAACCTTGTGATTTTCAGGGGTACATTATGGATCAATATTCACTATTAGTCCAGATCCCTTGAGTAGAAAGACTTGAGTCATGTTAGTAACACCTCAGAATATCCAAATTTAAGTTCTAGTGTTTACTTTCCATTTAATTTTGTTTCTGGAAGGCCTTATATCTTTTGTTTCCTTTGGCTCTGTGGTGACCTGCCATTTAATGTGATTTTCTTTCCAGGACATCTAATATCAAGACAGTGGTGTAGTAAACCTTTCATGGATATGAAATAGTTTTGAGTCTTCTTTATCTAATTCTATTTTCTAGTGTTACTTCCTGACAAAACACTTCTGCTTAATGAGCCTCAGAACAACATTCTAAAAGTGGTAAGAAACCAAATTCAGCAGGACGGGGTATTAATGTGATAGTAGGAAGGAGAGGGGTTGGCAAGGCTGAATCAAGTAGCTCATACATTGCTTAAAAAAAAAAAAAAAAAAAGTCCTGTCCAAATAAGAACCTAGATAATTTGAACCCAATGAAAGATCCAAATCTAATAGTATGCAAGCAAGTGGCAAGGACAAAATATAGTTTTTAGACTGCCAAAAGTTGATAAAAAAAAAAGTGTTCAACCCCCAGAAATCCTCAGAAGATAAAGCACAACATAATAAAACATTGAGCCCAAACCCTAGAAAATAAACTGAAGGAATAAGGCAAAAGAGCAGTGCCTAGCCCTTTGGCTGGGATATAGAGGTGAGTGTCTCCCTAGTATGGGGCTATAGAAGAAGAGAAGACAGATGAAAGAATCCTGAGTTTCTAAGAAACATGGACATAAAAAGACCAGGCAGAAAGTTCTGTCTCACCATGGGCTCCTCAGGAAGGAACTCCAGCAGACATATCCTGAAGGGCTCAGTGCAGCTTCCCAACAGCATTTTTTAATCAAATACATTGTTATGTGGGCTCTTAACCTCAGTTTCTCAGGTCGAAAGGTAGCCTGCAGGCACCTGGGTGGTTATTAAAAGAGTGAGATGGATTTAGACCAGGAAAAGAATATGTGATCTTTTTCTGCTACTCTATACAGATATTTTTTTCAGCATCCACATAGACAATTTTCTTTGCATGTCTATTATTATAAAGCAATTTTTGTTCTGTGTGATGAAAGTAATTATAACATTAATTAATCTGTTAATCTGTAGCTTTTATCATTAAATGCAAATAATTTTACTGGGGAGGAAGTTTAAGTTTTGTCAGTAAACCTTGCTGTGTGTTCAACATATCTATTGGTCAGAAAAAAGAATATTTTGATATTGGCCAATACTACTTTTCTTCCTTTGGTCCAGGGGAGTTCAAACTACTCAATGAGTAAGCATGTTTTTTTTTTAATTAGTCACATATATTTGGAACTTAGATTTCATCTTTTTTTCCTCAAGACTGTAAAGAGTTGTGCCATGGTTTTCCTTTTTATTTTTTTAAAGCATTCTCTAAATGATCATCCACTCAAAATAAGTTATGATCATGAGTCTATAATCTTTAATTTTTCAGAATATATTGGTAAACACAATACCTGTGGGGAGGAAAAATTTGAGGAGAGGAATTTTAAAGCCTGAGAATATAACAGTTAAGAAATGGACAATAAGAGAGAAGAAAACATATTATGGATAAAAATTATTTTGCAGAAAACTAACTAATAAAATGGCTTTTCTTGGTTTTTTTGATGGCTGCGACTTTGACTCTCATTCTCTATTCCTAAGTCAGGAGAGTACTAAGTTGCTCCATTGGGGATAGGTGGACCTGAAAATGAGATGATAAAAGGCTGAATCCAAAGACTCATTCTACATTTTGTTACTGTTAGTTCTGTTGCCAGGCAATGGCTTCGGGATCAGGCAAAACTGTCTATTAATGATGCCCATCTTTATCCTTCTTGCTCTTCTCTCCATTCCCAGTGTTTCTGAATATGTTTTGCTTTCACTCTATAAAGTCTTTCATTTGCATTTCTCCATTTTTGCTCCACACTAAATAATAGAAATCATCATCCTCATAATAATGCAATCATGTTAAAAATTGACAACTATTGAATGCTTGATCAGTACCAGGCACTGGGTGAAGTAGTCCACCTGCATTAGCTCCATTAAATTCCAGAGTAACACTCTGAAGGAGGTATTGGTGTTTCCTCCACTTTACCAGTAAGAAAATTAAGGCTCAGAGCAGCTACCCAAAGGGCTTCGGGTCACACAGCAAGTAATTATATTAGGATTTGAGTGAAGACAACCCAACTGCAAAGCCTGAGTTTTCAAGCTCTGCTGGAAACCATCTCCTCCCAGGTAGCCCCTCCTGCAGACACTGCCTGGTAGGACTGGGGTCTCTGGAGACTGCTTATTTGGGTTTGAAACTTTGTTCAAGTACATCAAAGCCTCTAAGATCCTCTTTCTTAGATAGTAAGTTCTTAGAGAATAAGATTTGGTCTCATTGATTCACCTATCTGTGATAAGTAAGGACTGTTTCTCATTTTGATGTGAAGGATTATAGTTTGTTGGCTAAATCAGTGAGTCTCTGTGCCCTAATTAACATCATTCTACAAGAACATTCCCCATTTGGATATCTGTCTTCCCCTAGCACATTCTCATTCTAGTCTATGTCCTCTAGAACCTACTAGGTCTAATTTATGTCTTCTAGGGCCCTCTAAGTCTATTTTAGTTCTTGCATTTCTGGGTTCTGATCATGGGGAAGGAGCTGTCTTCTCCCAGTGCTCAAACCAAATCAGAATTTCTACTCAAGAACCAGGGATCTTGGACACAGCTCTGACCTCACAGCTGTGTCACACTGGGCCCAACTCAAATTCGATGAGCCCGGGATGTCCTGCAACGTAATTTATCTCTATTATGTAAAGTGCAACAAATGTTATTTCTTGAGAGGAATCTACTGTAAGTTCAAGGGTATGTATGATTATCTTGAGAATGTAGCAAATACTGAAATAATTTTAATCTGTAAGTGTGGGTTGTAAACATATTTCTAGGCAAACAGTAGTGCTTAAATCCATGGTTCTTAAATTAGATTGCCTCCACTAAAATCACCTACCACCATATATGATCTGTGTGATACTGAACAGCTTACTTAATTTCTCTATCCCTTCATCTTAATTTGGGACTAATTAAAGCACTCATGCGATAAGATTGTTTTGAAAATTGATGAGGTATTCATTGTAAGCAACATGTCTGGAAACATAAACATGCTCAAATGAATAAATACTAACTGCTGTTTGTTAATGTTATTATTATAAAGAATTAACATGGCATTATCCTAAGCTTGACTCTATGAAGCTGAGGCTTGGACAGTGTTTCTAAGCAAGGTTTTGAGGGATAAGAAAAAGCCGCCTGCCCCTGAGAAAAATCTATAACTGGTGCTAGCATAATGTGTTGATTATTTTAAGTTTTTAGAGGAAGCATTAGAAAGAAATAGAATATCTATGCAAGGTTCTCTGCAAGATGCAGAGAACCATGTACACTGATGTACACTGATGTGTGATGAAGACAAAGCCATCCATGTCAGTATACTCAAGGAATGTATAGTCCCTTCCTAGAGAAAGACAAGCAGAAAGCAATCACAACACAATACAATGCATGCAGGGTCTGTAGAGAATGAAGTGCCTAATACGTTCACGAAAAGTGAGACTGCTTTATAGGTAGGTGTCATTGCCCCTGTAAGCTGAATGCTAGAATAGGAGTTTGCCAGGCAGACAAGAGGAATCAGTACGTGCAGAGACAACAGGAAGAAAAGGCAAAGTCTCTCGAGACTTGAAAGTAGATTGGTGCATCTTATTTTTCATATGGTGAGCAGAGTCCAAGGGTATCCAAAAGAGGAGAGGCTGGTACTAGATTTATTATTAGAGATCTTACATGGGAAGGAGTTTGCTTTTAATCCTGCCTGGCAATTGCAAGCAAGAGACTGATATTATCAGAATTCAGAAGTTCTCTCTGACAGCAAAGTTGAAGTGTGGGAGAGGAAAGTGGATAAATCTTGGATGCCTAGAATGGCAGTTCTCCAGCTATGATCACCAGACCAGCAGTATCAGCATTACATGGAAGCTTTTTTTAAATTCAGTTTTATTGAGATATAGTCAATAAAATGTATATATGTACAATCATTCGTGGTATGCAATCAACTGTTCACAGTACCATCATACAGTTATGCGTTCATCACCCCAATCTGTTCTTTTAATTAAATTTTTTTATTGTTAACTTTAACATATATACATAACAGTGATAACTATTAAAGTAAAATTTCACAAGTTGTTAGAGAGCAAATTTCAAAGAATGTCATGGGTCACAGTTCCACAACTTCAGCCATTTCCATTATTGTAAAATATAACATACATACAGAAAGGTGTCAACTCTCGATGTACAGCTCAACAAGCAGTCATATCGGTAATTTCAAAAATTATTATAGGTTACAGTTTCACAGTTTCAGTTCTTTCCTTATTATGCAATACAAGGGATATACAGAAAGGTGAAGACCTTCAAGGCACAATTCAATGAGCAGCTATAGAGCAAATCCCAAAGGATGCTATAGGCTTCATCTCCACCATGTCATTTACCTCCTTCTAGCCATTCCAACACCCCAACATCCTAAAAAAAATATATATATAATTATATAAAGTTTCAGTATTCATGGACTTTTGTTAAATCTTATCTTGTTTGTTGCTACCCCTTCTTCTCATTTAATCTCTTTCTCTATCTTCAGGGGTGTCTAGGCAGTGAGTACCCTAACTTGTTCATATTCATATTCATTGAAGTCTTTTTAGTTTTAGAATTCTGTGTTATCAGTTATTTTCTTTGAATATGTTAAAGGTACTCCATTTACTACCAATAATGGTAAAAATTTACTGAGTGCTTTCCATGTGACATCTGACTTCAATTGCAATCTAAGGTAACTGTGTTTTCTCTGGCTGCTTTAAAAATATTTTCTTTAATTTTTATTTTTTTAGTTTTGTTATGATATGTCTAGATATGGATTTCTTTTCATCTATTCTGAGAGGGATCTGACAATTGGTATCTTTCATTAGTTCTGGAAAAAATTTCCATCACATATTGTTTCTACTTCATCTTCTTTCTACTTTCTTTCTGGGTTTTAGTTTCTACTGTATACCCTATGCCTTTTTCTTTACTAATTCAATTTTATTGAGATATATTCACATACCCTGCAGTCATACAAAGTATACAAATTGTTCACAGTACCACCATATAGTTGTGTATCCATCACCAAAATTAATTTTTGAACATTTTCATTACCACACACACAAAAGTAATCAGAATAAAAATTAAAGTGAAAAAGAACAATTATAGTAAAACAAGAACACTGGGTGTTTTTTTTGTTTGTTTGTTTGTTTTCTTTTGCCCCCATTTTTCTACTCATGCATCCATATGCTGGACAAAGGGGAGTGTGGTCCACATGGCTTTGCCAGTCACATTGTCACCCCTCATAAGCTACATTTTTATACAATCATCTTCAAGATTCAAGGGTTCTGGGTTGTAGTTTGGTAGTTTCAGGTATTTACTGCTGGCTATTCCAATTCATTAGAACATAAAAAGGGCTATCTATATTGTATATAAGAGTGTCCACCAGAGTGACCTCTTGGCTCCTTTTGGAATCTCTCAGCCACTGAAACTTATTTCATTGTATTTCACATCCACCTTTTGGTCAAGCAGATGGTCCAGATTCCTCCCCGGGAGTCATATTCCACATTGTCAGGGGGGAGGACAGTGATTTCACCTGCCAAGTTGGCTTAGCTAGAGAGAGAGAGGGCCACGTCTGAGCAACAAAGAGGCATTCAGGAAGAGCCTCTTAGGCAAAATTATAAGCAGGCCTAGCCCCTCCTTTGAAGCAACAGTCTTCCCAAAACCACCTGTCCCCAATGTCTGTGAGCACATCAGCAACCATCGAGGTGGGGAAGCCCAACACCCCTGCATCTTTCCCAGCAATGTTCACATTAGTGGTAGCATATAATATTTCGCTTTTTTGTGCCTGCCTTATTTCACTCAGCATTATGTCTTCAGGGTTCATCCAAGTTGTCATATGTTTCACGATATTGTTCCTTCTTATTGCTGTGTGGTATTCCATTGCGTGTATATACCACATTTAATTAATCCACTCATATGTTGAAGGACATTTGGGTTGTTTTCATCTCTTGGCAATTGTGAATAATGCTTCTATGAACACTAGTGTGTCACTGCTTTCAGATCTTCCAGGTATATACCAAGAAGTGCAATTGCTGGATCGAAGGGTAACTCCATATCTAGTTTTCTAAGGAACTGCCAAACTGACTTCCAGAGTAGCTGAACCATTATACAGTCCTACCAACAATGAATAAGAGTTCCAATTTCCCCACATCCCCTCCAGCATTTGTAGTTTCCTGTTTGTTTAATGGCAGCCATTCTAACCGGTGTTAGATGGTATCTCATTGTGGTCTTAATTTGCATCTCTCTAATAGCTAGTGAAGCTGAACATTTTTTCATGTGTTTCTTGGCCATTTGTATTTCCTCTTCAGAGAACTGTCTTTTCATATCTTTTGCCCATTTTATAATTGGGCTGTCTGTACTATTGTCATTGAGTTGTAGAATTTCTTTATATATGCAATGTATCAGTCTTTTGTCAGATACATGGTTTCCAAATTTTTTTTCCCATTGAGTTGACTGCCTCCTCACCTTTTTGACAAATTGCTTTGAGGTACAGAAACTTCCAAGCTTGAGGCATTCCCATTTATCTATTTTTTCCTTTGTTGCTTGTGCTTTGGCTGTAAGATCTAGAAAGTGACCTCCTAATACAAGGTCTTGAAGTTGTTTCCCTACCTTATCTTCTAGGAGTTTTATGGTACTGTCTTTTACATTGAGGTCTTTGAACCACTTTGAATTCATTTTTGTGTAGGGTGTGAGATATGGGTCCTCTTTCATTCTTTTGGATATGGATTTCCAACTGTCCCAGCCCCATTTGTTGAAAAGACTGCCATGTTCCACTTCAGTGGCTTTGGGGCCTTATCAAAGATCAGTCAACCACAGATCTGGGGGTCTATCTCCAAATTTTCAATTTCATTCCATTGATTGATATATCTGTCTGTGTGCCAGTACCATGCTGTTTTGACTACTGTGGCTTTATAGTAAGCTTCAAATTCAAGAAGTGTAAGTCTTTCCACTTTTTCTTTTTTAGAGTGTCTTTAGCAATTCAAGGCATTTTCCCTTTCCAAATAAATTTGATAACTAGCTTTTCCAAATCTGTAAATAGGTTATTGGGGTTTTGATTGGGATTGCATAGAATCTGTGGATGAGTTTGGGTAGAACTGACATCTTAATGACATTTAGCCTTCCTATCCATGAACATGGAATATTTTTCCATCTTTTAAGGTCCTTTTCTATTTCTCTTAGTAGAGCTATGTAGTTTTTTTTGTATTGGTCTTTTACATCTTTGGTTAAGTTTATTTCTAGGTACTTGATTTTTTAGGTAGCTATTGAAAATGGTATCTTTTTCTTGATTGTCTCTTCACTTCATTCATTTCTAGCATATAGAAACATTACTGACTTATGTGCATTAATCTTGTATCCCGCTACTTTGCTAATTTGTTTATTAGCTCCAGTAGCTGTATTGTCAATTTCTCAGGATTTTCCAGATACAAGTTCATATCACCTGCAAATAATGACAATTTTACATCTTCCTTTCCAATTTGGATGCCTTTTATTTCTTTGTCTTGCTGGATTGCCCTGGCTAGGACTTCTAGCACAATGTGGAATAACAGTGGTGACAGCGGGCATCCTTGTCTCGTTCCTGATCTTAGAGGAAAGGCTTTCAGTCTCTCACCATTGAGTACTATGCTGGCTGTGGATTTTTCATATATGCTCTTTATCTTATTGAGGAATTTTCCTTCAATTCCTACCTTTTGAAGTGTTTTTATCAAAAAGGGATGTTGGATTTTGTCAAATGCTTTTTCAGCATCTATTGAGATGATCCTTTGATTTTCCTCTTTTGATTTGTTAATGTGTTGTATTACATTGATTGATTTTCTTATGATGATCTATCCTTGCATGCGTGGAATGAACCCCACTTGGTCATGATGTATGATTTTTTTAATGTGTCCTTGGATTCGATTTGCAAGTATTTTGTTGAGAATTTTTGCATCTATATTCATTAGGTAGATTGGCCTGTAGTTTTCCTTTTCTGTGGCATCTTTTCCTGGTTTTGGTATTAGAGTGATATCAGCTTCATCAAATGTGTTCGGTAGTGTTCCGTTTTCTTCAATTTTTGAAAGTGTTTAAGCAAGATTGGTGTCAGTTCTTTTTGGAAAGTTTGGTAGAATTCCCCTGTGAAGCCATCTGGCCCTGGGCATTTATTTGTGGGAAGTTTTTTGATGACTGATTGGATCTCTTTGCTTGTGATTGGTTGGGTGAGGTCTTCTATTTCTTCTCTGGTCAGTCTAGGTTGTTCATATGTTTCCAGGAAATTGTCTATTTCCTCTATATTATCCATTTTGTTGGCATACAGTTGTTCATAGTATCTTCTTATAATTTTTAAAATTTCTTTGGGATCTGCAGTAATGTTACATTTCTCATTCATTATTTTGTTTATATGGGTCTTCTCTCTTTTTGATTTCATCAGTCTAGCTAGGGGCTTGTCAATCTTGTTGATCTTCTCAAAGAACCAACTCTTGGTGTCATTTATTCTCTCTATTGTTTTTTTGTTCTCTATGTCATTTATTTCTGCGTTAATCCTTGTTATTTCTTTTCTTTTACTTGGTGTAGTATTAGTTTGCTGTTCATTTTCCGGCTTCTTCATTTGCTCTGTTAGTTCTGTGATTTTAGCTCTTTCTTCCTTTTTGATGTATGTGTTTAATGCTATAAACTTACCCCTCGGTAGCACTTTTGCTGCATCCCATAGGTTTTGATATGTTGTGTTCTCATCTTTGTTTGTTTCTATGTATTTAGCAATAACTGTTGCTGTTACTTCTTTAACACACTGATTGCTTACAAGTGTGTTGTTTAACCTCCAGGTATTTGGGAATTTTCTAAGTCTCTGATGGTTATTGACTTCTAATTGTATTCCACTGTGGTCAGAGAATGTGCTTTGAATAATTTCAATTTTTTTAAATTTATTCAGGCTTGTCTTATGTCCCGGAATATGTTCTATTCTGGAGAAAGTTCTGTGGTCACTAGAGAAGAATGTTTATCCTGGTGATTTGGGATGTAATGTCTATATATGACTGTTAAATCAAATTTGTTTATCAGATTGTTTAGGTTTCCAGTTTCCTTTTTGGTCTTCTGTCTGGTTGATCTATCTATAGGAGAGAGTGATATGTTTAAGTCTCCCACAATTATTGTGGAAACATCAATTGCTTCCTTTAGTTTTCCCAGTGTTTGTCTCATGTATTTTGTGGCACCTTGATTGGGTGCATAGACATTTATGATTGTTATTTCTTCTTGTTGAATTGCCCCCTTTAGTAGTATGTAGTGGCCTTCTTTGTCTCTCATAACATCCTTGCATTTAAAGTCTATTTTTTCTGAGATTAATATTGCTACCCTGCTTTCTTTTGGCTACAGCTTGCATGAGATATTTCTTTCCATGCTTTCACTTTCAATTTCTTTGTGTCCCTGTGTCTAAGATGAGTCTCTTGTATGCAATGTATTGATGGTTCATATTTTTTGATCCATTCTGCCAATCTACATCTTTTAATTGGGGAGTTTAATCCATTTACATTCAACATTATTACTGTGAAGGCATTTCTTGAATCCTGTCCTTTGGTTTATGTTTGTCAGATATATTTTTTCCCTCTCTCACTTATTGTCCTTTAATGAACCAATATTGAATCTCTTTAGTGCTGAACCTTTCTCCATCTCTCCGTCTCCTTTCTTTGTTTCTCTGTCAGTAGGGCTCTCTTTAGTATCTCAAGTAGGGTAGGTCTTTTATTAGCAAATTCTCTCAGCCTTTGTTTGTCTGTGAAAAATTAAAGCTCTCCCTCAAATTTGAAGGAGAGCTTTGCTGGATAAAGAGTTCTTGGTGGGCAATTTTTCTCTCTCAGAATTTTAGATATGTTGTGCCACTGCCTTCTTGCCTCCTTGGTGGCTGCTGAGAAGTCACTACTTAGTCTTATATTGTTGCCTTTGTATGTGGTGAATTGCTTTTCTCTTGCTGCTTTTAGAACTTACTCCTTCTCTTCAGTATTTGACAGTCTGAACAGAATATGTCTTGGAGTGGATTTATTTGGATTTATTCTATTTGGAGTTTGCTGGGCATTTATGTTTGTGTATGTTGTGTAGAAGGTTTGGAAAGTTTTCCCCAACAATTTCTTTAAATACTCTTTCTAGACCTTTACCCTTCTCTTCTCCTTCTGGGACACCAATGAGTCTTATATTTGGATGTTTTATATTAGCTATCATATCCTTGAGGTCCATTTTGATTTTTTTTTTATTTTTTTCCCCATCCTTTCTTTTGTTTTTTCTTTTTCAATTTTGTCATCCTCCAGGTCCCTGATTCATTGTTCAGCTTTCTCTAGTCTTGTACTATGAGTATCCAGAATCTTTTTAGTTTGGTCGACAGTTTCTTTTATTTCCCTAAGTTCATCTCTTTTTTTTTTATTATTTACTCTTGCAATTTCTTCTTTTTGCTCTTCTAGGGTCTTCTTCATGTCCTTTATTTCCTGTGCCATGCTCTCATTGTTTGTCTTTAGTTCTTTGATTAATTGCTCCCAATACTCCGTCTCCTCTGATCTTTTGAGTTGGGTGTTTGGGTTTGGGTTATCCATATTGTCTGTTTTTTTTCATATGCTTTAAATTTTTCAGTTGTTTTTGGCCTCTTGGCATTTGCTTAACTTGATAGGGTTTTTTTAGGATATGTAGAGTAATTCAAAGGCTTATCTTTAATTTGTCAGATCTACAGCTTGTTGGTGTATACTTTCTCTAACTAACCAGCAGGTGGCGTACATGAGTCACCTATTCCCCTCAAACCAGTTCTCCCCAACTTTTTCTTTGTGGTGTATAGGGGTCTGGTTATTGTGGGTTCCAATTGATGCACCAAGTTTGGGTGTGTTTTAGGTGCTGTCTGCCCTAAGTGTGGGGCATGTGTCTGAGCAATTAGGGAGGGAGGGTGGCTTTAATAATCAAACCTCCTAGGTGTTCCTGGAGATTTAAGGCTGTTGCAAGAGTGTAAACCTTCAGCTCAGTCTTGCCACAGATTGTCTCTGCCACTGACCCACAAGTCCTTGGTATTGGCATATGGTCTCTGGGACTTCTGAGTGGGTCCCTCTTCCAAGCTGTGCTCTCCTAGGGCCTCTGCTGAGGGAAGGCTGTGCTATGTTATAAGTGAGCACCATCACCCAAGAAAAGATCTAGGCCACCTGGCCATGTAGGGGTTTTCCCAGCCTGCTGAAAGGAGGGCTGTATGGGGCGTGTTAATTTCCCCCTTTTCACACAGCTCTGCCTTCCCATCTCTGGGACAATTAGCTGTGGGTGCATGAAAGGCTACTGTCCATGCCAAATATTGTGGCATGTGCACGTGTTGCTGGAAACACTTCCCGTTGCACTGGGTTTTTTGGCGTGGCTCTGGGCTGTGGTACTGGCACTGGGCAGGAGCATTCCCAGCCCACCGGGAAGATGGCTGTAAGGAGTATGGGTTTTTCCCCTTTTGGCTAGCTTCTGCCTTCCTCACTCTGTGCAAAAGGCTATCGTCCAGGCCAGATATTGAGGTGTACCCACAGCCCGTTCCTGCCATGCTTCACTGTGTGGTTCTCGCTGCCATATCCACAGCTGCTTTTGGGTTTTTTAAAAAAAGAACTGGTCCAACTCCAAATGCCAACCTATGGTTTCCCCACACCACAGCGTGGCTGCTGGATATTCAGCAGGCTTACTCACTCATTTCAGAATGCAGCCTCCTGGTTTCACCAAGTGCACGGTCCCTGTGGATTTAGCAGACCTTGTCCAGCTGGTGCATCACTGGAACTGGTGTTCTGGGTCACTTTCTGGCTTTTTATCTGGTATTTTTCATGGAGGTGTTTTTTTGCCCTATCTCTCCTAACCGCCATCTTTCAGAACCCCAATCGGTTTTTTGAACTTTTCCCTTACACCAGAAAAAGTAAAAATAAGAATAAAAAATAAAAGTAAAAAAGAACACCTAAACCATCCCCTCCACCGTATTTTTCATTTAGTTTTTGCCCCCATTTTTGTACTCATCCATCTATATACTGGGTAAAAGGAGTGTGATCCACAAGGCTTTCACAATCACACTGTCACCCTTGTGAGCTACATTTTTATACAATTGTCTTCAAGAGTCAAGGCTACTAGGTTGTAGTTTGATAGTTTCAGGTACTTACTTCAAGCTATTCCAATGCATTAAAACCTAAAAAGGGTTATCTCTATAGTACCTAAGAATGCCCACCTGAGTGACCTCTCAACTCCATTTGGAATCTTTCATCCATTGAAACTTTATTCTGTTTCATTTTGCATCCCCCTTTTGGTCATGAAGATGTTCTCAATCCCATGATGTTGAGCTGGAAGCTTTTAACAAATGCAATTTTACTGTCTACTCATCAGAACTCTAGAATCAGGAACCTTGGGGTGGGACCCAGTCATTTGTGTTTGAACAATCCCTCTGGATAATTCAGCTATTCCCCAAAACTTGAGAATGACTGGTGTAGATGAATTTGTTGCCTTGGTCCACATAATGTGCTGTTTCCCTCCAGAAGAGGCAATGAAGCTGGAGATGAGAAACAGGTTTGAGAAATATTCCTGAGTTTAAAGCAAGTGACCAGATGTGGGCAGCTGGTGAAAGGGAGACACTCAGAATGATTTTGGTGGCATAATCAAGCATATAAAGCTTATAGGAGATATGGTATATAGGGTGATGCAATGGGACAGTTTGGTGGGGGAAAAGGAGCTGTGGATCCCTGAAATAGTAAAATATTACAATTAAAATATGGATCATGTGCCAAAAATAAGCACCTAAATTACGGGAGTAAGAAGAAACTAGAACAACCTTATTTACCTCCTGGATTTGGTCCAATTTTCTGTAGAGCTTCAGTGGTTTTGGTATTGTCCTGCATAAAAATATGTTGTTGTTGCTGTTATTAATAGAGAAGGGACAGAGCTGGAAAGAAATTGATGGAGACATACTATATTTCCTGAAATCTTTGTATGCAGCAGATATAATTTCCCTTCTCCTCCCTTAATCACCACTTAAAAAAATCTGAGTCTCAGTCTCCAACAATTTGCAAAACCAATATATTTGTGAATCCACCCATTTCCAACTGGAGTTCTTTGTTTCTGCCTCTCCAGCCCTTGCCAATTCTGTTTTACAGTGTTCTTTTCCCAAACAATTTGAATCAATTTTATATGTGAGATTTCACAAGACACTTCATCAAATTATTTGCTTCATCCAAAATATATAGACTCTGCTGCACACTCTCTGCCACTAATCATATAATTTCATTTCAGTGAGTTTGACTGGCATGATGTGCTCTGACATCCTGGTCTGCTGAAATTCTCGGTGAAATCCTGGGCTCAGTAGGGTGGGGGACAAGCAAAAGGAGTGGGAGCAATAATTATGCTAGCAACTGGAGGGCAGAGGGGAATCCAGACTGTCTGTCAAGGGAAGTAATCCTAGTGACAGCATACACAGACTGAATGGAGGGAAGGACCCAGCACCCCTTCCACCAGTGTGATACCAAACATGGACTGCTTTTATAGGCTTGGCCCCAAGGATTCTAATGGAAATGTGTTTTCAGTGATCTCCCTTAAGAAGGCAAGACACATTACTGTCTTCTTCACCATTCTACCCTGAACAAACATTACAAAACTTGTAACAATTAGGCACTCATAAAAAAAGTTACTGTGATATATGAATGAACCCACTTTCACTGATTTCAGCTCCACCTCCCTCTGATACTGGTGTATCTGATATCCAAAACACCACTGTGGTGTGTGTATTGCCTGCCAGATACTTCTGATGATCCAACACCTGATCCAGCCCTAGAAATCATCCCTCTGCATTTGGAATCTAGTTATGATGATCATTCGCAAGTTTAGGCCATTTAACTATCTATGGTGCTTCCAAGGAAAGCAATGAAGACCCTACTTACCATGGGTAAGAAACCTCTTTCTGTAAAGGGCCAGGTAGTAAATATTTCACACGTAAAGCAAATGGGCATAACTGTGTTCCAATAACACTTTAATTAAAAAAATAATAATAATAATACAGGTGATGGGCCAGATTTAGGCTCCTGTGATAAATGGTTTTGTCACCTATATTTTTGAGTAGTTCTGGTATTATGGTAAAGTATATTGTCAAAATATTGATACTCATGTTATAAATGAATATTGGAATAAGCAGAAGACTTTGAGGATCATGGAATGGTTGTGAAAAAATTCTAAAGTCAGACTGCCTGTGTTCATACCCTGTCCTTTCTCTTTGTCAAATGACCTGGAGAGGTAGACATGTTTTCTCCAGCCTCAGTTTTCCTGTTCCTAATTTGGGGAGGTACAATGTGCATATATCTTAGGGTTATTGTGGGAATAACCCATGTGAAACATGACAGTGAATGGCAGGGTAATAACTCAGTATGTGTTGGCATGGAAACTGAAGCTCAAAATCGAGTGTTTTTCTTGAGTTCTGAGAGTTTTTGGCAGACAATGTTCCACAATAACCGTGATGCTTTTCCACCATGAAATGGTGGCACCGATGTTAGCGCTTGTGCCTTGCGGGTTCAGAGATCAGAGGAATGTATTTGCCCTCCTTATGTGACGTGTACCAATACAGTTGAATCTATTCCAGAAATGCTGTGAGCTGGTCAGTGGAGATAAAAATGTAGTCACTTAGAACAGAGTGCCAGGATATTGCACTCTCTTTCTAACTAAAGATCAATGGCAGGTAGCATATTCTTTTGCTTTTCTAACATCTGCTTTCCTACCAGTTAAAGAAATATCCATGGGTTTCAATCTTTTTTATGAAAAAAGTTAATGGAACATGAGTGGGGGCAAACTAAATTGCCGACTCACCACCCAGCGTATAAACAGTGTGCTATACTCTGCTCCCTGCATCACAATTAGGCAGAATTCATTATTTAGTTCCTTTCCAATCTGACCTTCCAAGACATCTGCTGACAGATACCAATTTCAGGCTGATTTATGGGATGGGGATAACATTTTTCAGGTTGTGCATGGCCACATCATAAAAAGTAAACTGCGATTAAGTCAGATAGAGTTGCCAATTTGTAGCCACATGAAGTAAACATACTACATGCATCAGAACTGATGCAAGACTGGAATGAGTGAGAAAAGAGACATTTACTGATGAATGAAAGAGAAACAATTTTATTCTATAAGGCAATATTAAAACTTTTTAAAAATGAGTTTATGGAATCATCAAACATTAAACTGAGTAAGAGGTTTGTCTTTAAGATAATAACAGAGAACGGGAAGCAGGCCACATACCAACAACTCTGTTTTTTTCCCACTAAATTATGCTATCAAATAAATCATACAACTCACATACATGTACTTATTAGATATAAATATAATTTCAAATATGGTTTACTCTCCTTGAATTATGAGCAAAAAAAGCTAAATAAAAGTGAATTATTCAGTAACGTTTTTACATGCACATTCGTTCAGTATCTTGACAATAACACTGGGCATCTAAATGTTACTAAGTCATTTCTTTGCCCAAATGAATTGTGTTTTCCCAGAGTCTCATTCTGCAAGTCTGGACTATGAGATTATTGTCCTTGGAAGGAGAAGGAAGGCTTCCCTAGAAAAAAAGAGGTTGCTACTCAGCTGACTTATTTGGCTGCTTTTAGGGAGATGAAAGTTCCAATAAAAAGCCAGTATTTTAAGGGTTTTCTAAATTTGAAATCTATTCCATAACACTGCAAAATCCAAGCGTATTCGATCTTGGAGTTTTGCACCTGCCAGAATAAAAAAAGAACTTGAATTGTGGCAAAACACTTTCCTATCTGGGTCACAGATTCCAGGAAAGAGGGGAGAGGGGTTGGGAGATAGGAGCATGGGTCCTCACTTTCCCCTGGGGTGGTGGGAAAGAGTAGAGGAAAATCCAGACCACTGTGGGAAGCCTGAGACCCCTGCAGACCAAGCACCCAGGTCTTAAGAGAAAATCTGCAGATGATTATGTGTAAGGAGGCAGGGAGCAGTGGCACAATGTGCCAAGAGAGAAATAACTACATATGTGTGTCTGAGGCCTTGTTGTCTCCTCATCAGTTATCTGTGGGGTTCCTGGGCGTTGTGATCTGTGCCCTGCCCGAGGCTCAGCTTCTGTCCCAAGGCCAGGATGTCTGTGACTTAGTAAGCACAAATCAATGAGTCCCAGCATGTCACCCTGCAATGCCATCCCAACTATTGCTTTTGAGAGAGGGTCCTCAATTTGTTAGTATGCAACAGAGAATAGTGAGGATGTGAACACCACATTCATGCAATAGTTAGTTCTCCCCACCACTACAAAATATACTAAGTCAACGTGTAAGCCCAAATCCATGAATGGGGCTGAAAGAGGAAGAGGAAGAGAACTCATATTTTTCTAAATACATTGAACTATCTTCAGGAGCCTATTTAAGCTATCTCTGATAGGAGATAGAACTTTTAGTAAGCTAAATATTTAAAATGAAAAGAAATTATTTAAACTAGAAGGGAATGAGATGCTTTCGATTGGGTGGGAAATAAAATTTCTTGGCTACCCACTGTGATGAGTGCTCATAAGGAACATAACTTTTGCTACAGAAATGAATACAAGAATGTGCTGGGTTTTAGTAACTCAAATGAAGAAAATGAGCTGTATTTAGTCATTTTGAAATACACGAGAGGTTCTGTAATGCCTAACTGGTTCTACCAACAAAGACAGTTTAAATTACGGAAGGAAAGTAAGGGAAAAAACTATCACTATGGCATCATAATTGTGAAATAGGTATTATTAGTGTGTATTTTAGGTTATGAGATTATCATTCCAAATTTACATATAAGGGAAACTGAGTCTAAGTGCTTAAACAATATTCTCAGGACTGCCGATCATAAGATAAAAAATTAACACTTTAAGTTTCAAAAATATCTTTTCAGTTTACATTTTTGGAGGGAAGTAAAGTGCCTCTACCAAAATAATCACCTACTTATACATGAAAATAAACTGGATTTTAGATAGTACCATCTATCTGAATTAATAGGTGAAGATATTGTATAACATCAATCAACCAAACCATAACACTAGGTCGATTTCTTTAGAGTTCCTTCAAGTTTAAAAAATGTGACTCAGCAAAATCTAGGGGAAAAAAAAAAGATAGAATGCATCACTTAGCTTTCAAATGTAGTTCCACAAGCTCAAGGCTAACATGTCTTTTACAGACCTCAAAAGTTTGTTGATACTCTTTTTTTTTTTAACATCATAAAGACCTGGGGATACCTGAAAAGGCAACCTCAGGTCCCATTAGCTCCTCTGAATAATTCCTGGAGAATCAGCTGTAAAAAATATGATAAAGTACTAATGAGTTCAGTTTAGTGTCTTTAATCATATAGAAAAGTTAGAGGGGACAATAAACCCATTCCAGAATAGTGAAAGATAATTCCTCAAAATAAAAAGGGGCATATCACTTTAATTTACAAATTATATCAAGTATCAAGAACTTGAGCTCTTTATGGAGTTCTCTTACTTATCTATTCAAAATTAAATTTAATCTTTCATTCCCAAGACATACCAATTTGTCTTCATTCAATAACATTTGCTCTTTATTTTAATTTTTTTAATTTTTTTTATTTTTTAGTGGGGGAGCTAATTCATGCTCTGATATTTGCAATCTTTGTATAATCTATAACGATTCTTGTTTTCTGATCTCTACAACACTTTTATAAAGTATTTTATAAAGTTTAAATATCTAGAAAACATGACTTTTTCATTTATGTTATTTTTCTCTTCCATTGGATACTATTGACTATTTACTCTTTTATTCTTGTACTGATTTTATTCAATCAACATTCCACCAAGCTATTGTACTATCAGCTGGTGTGCATCATATCAAAAAGTTGTTCACAGATAAAGTCAAAATCTTTGGAAAACAGGTAATTTAATGCTACAGAGAGGGGGGCCAGTTAATTTCATAGAGTATCCACGTATATTAATAGGCTCATCACTCATCCAATTATTGTGTCTTTTTGTAGGGGCAAGAAAAAAATATTCAATTCCATAGACACAAACCAGAAAGACTAATGTCTGTTTAATTTGCATATTTTCAAAAAAGTCACTAATTATAACTATAAATGCTGAAATCTATGAATTCCTTAACTTCTCAGGGTACAAAAAGTGAATTCCTATCAGTTGAGGTATTTTTAATTGTATTTAAAAAGCTAACATCCACATAATAGATGGTATATATAGACTAGCTACATTAAGATCTACAGTTTACATGAATAATGAGTATTTAAGAAACATGTAAGTAGAAGCATGCAAGAGGGAAGATGTTGTTTCCTGTGGACAGAACAGTTCACCAATACTCTCCAATTTTAAGACATGAATCAAAGAAATCCTATTTTCTTAAAATTGAAATTTTAGTCAGCCAAACAAAAACAGTGAACTAGAAAAAAAATGCAGGATTTGGGAACAGAAGAAATTTCACAGGCTTGACATTTTTAACTAACTAGACATGGGACTTCAGACAATTTAGTAGAAAACTCCTTGTTCCTCACCCTCGTCACGTAACAAGCTCTAATTGTATATAATATATTATTAAAATCACAAATGGGAATGACATAAATATCCTTTTACAATGTTTTACATTAAGCTTTCTATTACTTTTATATGGATCATTCACTTTTTGAAATAATATTTTCCTAAAGAGCACTTAATCCCATCTTAGTTTACAAAGGCATTTGACCCATCACCCACTTACTTAGAGTTCTTTTCCTCTAGTATTTGTCACCCCCACTAACTAAAATTTAGGGTTCATTAGAGCAGGCACATTGTGATTTTTTTTCCTCATTGTTCTCTCCTTGGCAGAAATTGACCTATAACATTTTGTTATTGTGTGAAATATCTCATTCAGGATTCCCTAGGTTATCCCACAGTAACTAAACAAATTTTTATTTTTGTTCACACTACATGCACGTGGTGCATGAGCAAGGGGGCACCTGATGACAGTCTCTCGGGGACATGAGCTAACAGGGGATCCACTGGCCAAGTAGTAGAAACAAACTGTGGAGGAGTGCATCCTGATTCTTATTCTTCTATCCAGACATGGTACAAATGACTGCCTCCTATATCAAATGGCTCAAATCCTATGGCCACTCCAACCACAAAAGGGCCATTCCTATAATGTTTCCATGAGAAGAAACAGGATACTGGTGCTAATTAAATTAATGGGCTTAAATTGGGGTGAATCTAATGGCACCTGGCTTAAGCTATCTTCTTCTCTTTTCCCATATGAACATATGCTTTGGAAAAACTGATTTACTCTACCTACCTGACTCCATTTCTTGGGTACATTTTACCTCTGTGTTTTAATTTGCAATTCCAGCCTGAATTTTCCTCCTGTGTTTTTTTGCAAAATAATATCTCATATTAATGACCAAATTATTCTTCTCTGGTATCATAAATGTTTATAAATGCAAAACACAATAAAACCGGTGTGCTGATTGACTATCGTGACTTCCCATATTACCCGACTCTCCCATTGACTTGGCACTTGAGGTACACTGTAGTTAGTTGCATGTGGGAATCCTAATGGGATTCCCAAGAAATAACTGGCTTTATAGTACAGTGGAGTTGAGAACACCATGAGCTCTAGCTCGGCAAACCACCTCCCTCCAATGTTTCTTTAGCAATCCATGATATCACAACTCCATTAAAACAAGAGTGTTATCTACTTTCCTATACCTTGGGGAAGCTCTGAGATAGAATTACAAAAGAAGTATTTGTTGATTGATGACTTTCAATCTCATTCCATAGGCATGGTATGTTAGTGAAAGTATTTTTAAATTCATTTAGCAATATCTGTCAAGGGCCTTATATATGTGTATCCGCTTTGGCAGAGCAATTCCAGATCAATGGCTGTATTCTAAGAAAACAGCCATACATTCTACAAAACAAGAGAAAATATATGCACAATATACTTTTAGCAGCATCATTTATAGTAATAGCAAATTAGAAACAACATGAATGTCAAAATGAAGGAAATGATTAAGGGATGCACACTTGAAAACCACTAAAAATAGGTTATAATTCCATCAAATATGGTAAAACACAATCAAGGTACCATGAAATTTGGAAAAAAGAATATAAATGAGGAGAGAGGAAGATGGCGGATTAGGAGAAACAGGGCAAAAAAAAGTCTTCATGAAAACCACTAGATAAAAGGCAGAAAGTGCTCCAGAATACCAGTTCCAGCAATGCACCAGCTGGACAAGGTCTGCTAAATCCACAGGGTCTATGCAATTGATGAAACCAAGAGTCTACTTAGTGAAAGGAGTAATTGAGCCTGCTGGAGAACCGGCAGTCATGTCGCTGTTGGGAGAAACCAGGTGATGGTATTTGGAATTGGATCAGTTTAAAAACCCAAAAGCTGCTGCAGATCTGGCAGCAAGAACCACATGGTCCAGGGTGATAGGAAGTGATTCCCACAACCCATGCACACGCCTCAGTATCTGGCATGGTGAATAGGCTTTTGCACACCCGCAGCTAATTGTCCCAGAGCTAGGAAGGCAGAGGTCCATGAAAGGGGGAAATTAGCACACCTCATACAGCCATCTTTACAGCAGGCTGAGAATGCCCCTGCATGGCCCCATGGCCCAGATCTTCCCTTGGGGGATGGCACTCACTTCTGACATAGCACAACCTTCCCTCAGCAGAGGCCCTAGAAGGGGACAGCTTGGAAGAGGGAACCACATGGAAGTCCCAGGGACCACACACCAATACCAGGAACTTGTGCCTCCATGGCAGAGACAATCTGTGGGGAGCTGAACTGAAGGTCTGGCCTCCTGCAACAGCTTTAAGTCTCCAGAAACACCTGGAAGATTTGATTATTAAAGCTGCCTGCCCTTCCTAATTCCTCAGACACACCCCCCACATTCAGGGCAGGCACCACCAACTACACACAGTTCCAGTTGAAACCCCACAAGATTCAGACCCCCTTCATCAGAAAGACAAAGTTGGGAAGAACTGACTTGAGGGGAATAGGTGGCTCACAGATGACACCTGCTGGTTAGTTAGAGAAAGTGCACTCCACCAAGCTGCAGCTCTGACAAATTAGAGATGGCTCAATGTAAGAAAACATAAGAAAATCAATCAATGGAATACAACACATTAACAAATCAAAAGGGAAAAATCAAATGGTCATCTCAATAGATGCTGAAAAAGCATTTGACAAAATCCAGCATCTTTTTTTTTTGATAAAAACACTTCAAAAGGTAGGAATTGGAAGAAAATTCCCCAATATGATAAAGAACATATATGAAAAACCCACAGCCAGCATGGTGCTCAATGGTGAGAGAATTAAAGCCTTTCTTCTAAGATCAGGAATGAGAAAAGGATGCCCACTCTCACCACTATTATTCAACTATTATTCAACATAGTGCTAGAAGTGCTAACCAGGGCAATCTGGCAAGACAAAGGAATGAAGGGCAGCCAAATTTGAAAGGAAGAAGTAAAACTGTTATTATTTGCAGATGATATGATCTTATATTTGGAAAACTCTGTGAAATTGATGACATAGCTACTGGAGCTAATAAACAAATTTAATAATGTAGGGGGATACAAGATTAATGCACATAAGTCAGTAATGTTCTTACACAATAGAAATGACCGAACTGAAGAGACACTCAAGAAAAAGATACCATTTTCAATAGCAACTAAAAAAATCAAGTACCTAGGAATAAACTTAACCAAAGATGAAAAAGATCTATACAAAGAAAACTACATAACTTTATAAAAAGATATAGAAAGGTACCTAAAAAGATGGAAAAATATTCCATGTTCATGGCTAGGAAAGCTAAATGTCATTAAGATGTCAGTTCTACCCAAACTCATCTACAGATTCAATGCAGTCCCTATCAAAATTCCACCAAAGTACTTTGCAGACTTGGAAAAGCTAGTTGTCAATTTTATTTGGAAAGGGAAGATGCCTTGAATTGCTAAAAACATTCTAAAAAAGAAAAACAAAGTGGAAGGACTTATATTCCCTGACTTTGAAGCTTACGTAAAGCCACAGTAGTCAAAACAGCATGGCACTGGCACAAAAATAGACATATTGATCAATGGAATTGAATTGAGAATTCAGAGATAGACCCCCAGATCTATAGTCAACTGATCTTTGATAAGGCCCTCAAAGCCACTGAAGTGGGGCATACCAGTCTTTTCAACAAATGGGGCTGGGAGAGTTGGGTATGCATATTCAAAAGAATGAAAGAGGACCCCTACCTCACACCCTACACAAAAATAAGCTCAAAATGAGTTAAAGACTTCAACATAAGAGATACCATAAAATTCCTAGAAGAAAATGTAGGGAAGCATCTTCAATACCTTGCATTAGGCGGCCACTACCTAGACCTTACACCCAAAGCACAAGCAACAAAAGAAAAAAATATATAAGTGGGAACTCCACAAACTTAAAACTTTCTGTACCTCAAAGGAATTTTTCAAAAAGGTGAAGAGGCAGCCAACTCAATGGGAAAAAATATTTGGAAACCATGTATCTTACAAAAGACTGATATCTTTCATATATGAAGAAATCCTATAACTCAATGATGATAGTACAGACAGCCCAATTATAAAATGGGCAAAAGATATAAAAAGACAGTTCTCTGAAGAATAAATACAAATGGCCAAAAGACACATGAAAAAATGTTAAGCTTCACTAGCTATTACGGAGATGCTAATTAAGACCTCAATGAGATACCATCTCACACCAATTAGAATGTCTGCCATTAAACAAACAGCAAACTACAAAAGCCGGAAAGGTTGTGGAGAAATTGGAACTCTTATTCATAGTTGGTGGGACTGGATAATGGTTCAGCCACTCTGGAAGACAGTCTGGTGGTTCCTTAGAAAACTAGATATAGAGTTACCCTTCGATCCAGCAATTGCACTTCTCGGTATATACCTGGAAGATCTGAAAGCAGTGACGTGAACAGATATCTGCACACCAATGTTCATAGCAGCAATATTCACAACTTCCAAGAGATGGAAACAACCCAAATGTCCTTCAACAGATGAGTGTATAAATAAAATGTGGTATATACACAAGATTTGATACTACACAGCAGTAGGAAGGAATGATGTTGTGAAACATATGACAACATGGATGAATCTTGAAGATATAATGTTGAGTGAAATAAGCCAGGCACAAAAAGAGCAATATTATGTTACCACTAATGTGAACACTGAAAAGTGTAAAATAAATGGTTTACAATGTAGAACGTATAGGACCTAGTGATAGATAGTCATTAGTGAACAGGGAACGATAATCTAATAAGAACAGATAAGTTTTCATGGGTAAATTTAACATTCTGGTAATGCTCAGGAATGACTATAGTTCATTAATTTCTGGCGAGTATGGTAGGAACAAGTTCACAGAAGTGTAGTTATCTTCAGCTATCTGTTTTTCTTATTCCTTTCCTAGGTTACAGTGTACATTTTCTTTGGGTGAAGTAGGAACATGTTGGAAGCAATGGATTTATTTTAGGTTATTTGTTTTTTCTTATTCCTTTGTTTTGATTTTGTTTGAAATGTTTTTTTATTGTCTTTTTTTAAAATTTTTTTGATAAAGTTAACTAAAAAAAATGAGAAAAAAATATGCAGAGGCCCTCTGAGGAGCTGTGGGAAATATAGTGGTGTTGAGTTTCCTCACCTGGATGGTTGTTGATGTTCTCACAAACACTGGGGACTGGCAGTTTGATGTGCCAAACCCTCTATCATGGGACTTGCCCTTAAGAAACCTGTTACTGCAAAGGAGAGTCTGGAACTGCTTATAACTGTGCCTAAGGTTCTCCCCCTGAATCCCTCTTTGTTACTCAGATGTGGCCCTCTCTTTCTAGCTAAGCCAACTCGGTGGGTAATATCACTGCCCTTCCCCACTACATGGGATCTGACACCCAGGGGTGTAAATCTCCCTGGCAACATGGAATATGACTCCCAGGAAGGAATCTAGACCTGGCATTGTGGGATGGAGAACATCTTCTTGACCAAAAGGGGGATGTGAAAGGAAATGAAATAGTTTCAGAGGCTGAGAAATTCCAAATGGAGTTGAGAGGTCATTCTGGTGGGCATTCTTATGCACTATATAGATAACCCTTTTAAGTTTTTAATGAATTGGAATAGATAGCAGTAAATACCTGAAACTATCAAGCTACAACCCAGTAGCCTTGACTCTTGAAGATGATTGTATAACAATATAGCTTACAAGGGGTGACAATGTGATTGTGAAAACCTTGTGAATTGCACTCCCTTTATCCAGTGTATGGATGGACGAGTAGAAAAATGGGAGCAAAAAGCTAAAGGAAAAATAGGGCAGGGGGGATGATTTGGGTGTTCGTTTTGTTTTTCTTTTCACTTTATCTGGTACAAGAAAAATGTCAAAAAAATAGATCAGTGTGATGAATGAACAATCATATGATGGTAATGTGATCCATTGATTGTATAATTTGTCTGATTGTGTGGTGTGTGAACAAATCTTAATTAAAAATATTGATGGTAACAAAAAGAATATAAATGAATTATCATATGACTTCAGCCATCTAAAAATACCAGTAATATAAGTTAAAAATAATGAAATGAAATGCACTAAAATGTATCATTTGTTATAAAAGGCTAGAGCTATGGACAATTTTCCTTTTATTTACAAATTTTTAAATTTTTTTAAATGAATCTATATTTCTTTCGCAAGGAAATTGTGTACCATAATTTATTAATTTTAAGATGTTTTTTACAACACAGTATCTTTGAATGTAGTACACATACTATAAAATCAATTCTATGACATCTCTTAATTACCAATGTATATTATTTAGTATTGGCATATTAAAAATGATGTACCTTGCCATATATGGCATCTTAGATAACAGAAAATAACATTTCCAATAAAATAAACTTACTATAAAGGAGCATTAAAAGTGACATATCTGTCAATGGCTGCTCCACAATACTTATTTCCAACTTCTCCAACCATCTCTCTAACTACATCAACAATGTTCACTTTGTCCCACTACATTTACCTGTTCATCATCATTCCTTGAACTTGTCCTACATTTTTCTGCAGAAAATTGCTATTCCTCAAGCTGTTTACTGCAATGTTTTATCAGTAGAGAACCCAGCAGGAAACAGAAGACTCACTCAAAGGGAGAAATTGAAGAGATTTTAATGGTGGAAATATCTATAAAGATGTGGAAAGGAATGAGAGACAAAGAGCTGGCTAAGCACAGCAGGACTACTAGTGGCCAAAAGTACTCATTACTAATTAAGCTTAAAAAGGAGAGGGAATTTCACAAATATGTGGAAATTAAACAAAACATTCCCAAGTATTCAATGGGTCAAAGAAGGAATCTAAAAAAGGGAAATTAGAAAATATTTTGAGATGAGTAAGAATGAGGACACAACATATAGCATATGGAACACAGCTAAGGCAGTACTTGGAGGTAACATAGTTGTAAATGCTTATATTTAAAAAAAAGAAACAAAAAAGATCTCATATCAATAACCTAACTTTTAAAATCAATCAAATAGAAAAGATGAAAAGAGTAGAGAAAATCAATATACCTAAAGAATGTTTCTTTTTTTTAAATCAATAAAATAGACAAAACAATTGACTGACCAGGAAAAAAAGAGATAAGACTCAAATTAATAAACCAGAAATTAAACAAGGAATATCACAGGCAATCTTGCCTAAATAAAATAATTAGAGAATACTATGAGAAATTGCATGTCAACAAATTGCATAACCTAGATTGAATGGACATATTCCTGGGAAGTCACGAATTACTGAAACTGATGTAGGAAGCAACACAAGATCTGAATAGACTTGTAACAAAGTGATCAAATTAGGAATCAAGAAGCTTTCAATGAAGACAAGTACAGAACCAGCTGATTTCTCTGGTGAATTTTAATGAACATTTAAAGAATAATTATTAGAAATTCTTCACAAAAACTCTTTCAAAAAGTGGAAGAGGGAACACTTTTCAACACATGCTATGAAGCCAGTATTGCCATGATAGCAAAACCAAAGATCCAACAAGAAAAAGTACAGAGCAATACCTTTCATGACGATACACCCAAGTCTTCAACAACATGCTAGCAAACTGAATCTAACAACATAAGTATTGTACATGATAATCAAATGAGATTTCCCCTAGGAATGCAAGGTTGGTTTATGATCTGAAAACCAATTAATGGAATACACAATATCAATAAAATAAAGCAAAACAAAACAAGACAAAACCAAAACCAAAACCAAAACCAAAACAAAATGTGAACATCTCAATAGAAGCAAAAAGAACATTTGACAAATCCAGCAACACTGCATGATAAAAATACTCAACAAGCTAGAAATATAAAGGAGCTTCCTCAATCTGATGAAGGGCATAGGAAGTGTTGCAAGTCTAGAAACTTTCCTCCTGAGAATAAGAATAAAACATGCATGTGCTCTCTTACCACATTTATTCAACATTATAGTGGAGGTTCTAGCCAGGGAAATTCAGCAAGAAAATGAAATGAAAGATATCCAGATTGGAAAGGAAGAAGTAAAAAATACCTCCAGTTACAGGTGACATTATCCTATATATATAAAATCCTAAGTAATATGTAAACACACACACACACTCACACCCAACCATTAGATCTGTTAAAATGAGTTCAACCTGATTGTAGATAAAACACAAATATAAAAATTAGATTTTTCCCCCGAATTATCAATGAAGAATCCAAAAATGAAATCCAGAAAATAAATCCATTTAAAATGGCATAAAAAGGAATAAAGTGCATAGGTATAAAATCTCAAAAGACACCCAAGACTTGTATACTGAAAGCTACAAATCAATGCTGAAAATTTTTAAAAGGTCTAAGTAATTGGAAAGACATAATGGGTTCATGATTGGAAACCTTAATTTTTGGATAATGTAATCTCCAAATTGATCTACAGATTCAGTACACTATTTTCAAAGTCCTTGCTTATTAATGAAAGTGAAAATAGGTCTCTAAATTCATAGGGAAATGCAAGAGAGCCAGAATAGCCAAAACAATATTGAAAAAGAATAAAGTTGGAGGACTCAGACATTATAATTTCAGAATTTACTACAATGCTACAGTAATGAAGAATATGTCATACTGGCATAAGGATAAATGCAGACAACAATGAAATTGAATCAAAAGTCTAGAAATAAACCATATGTTTATAGTCAACAGTTATTTGATAAAGGCATGAAGACTATCATGGAGAAGGAATGGTTTTTTCAACAGCTAATGTTGGGACAACTGAGTATTCATTTATTGAAGACCTAAATCTTCACAAACATGGATTAGGCAATGGTTTCTCAAATATGATACCAAATGCATGAGCAACCAAAGAAAAAAGTAGATACATTTGATTTCATCAAAATTGAAAACTTCTGTGAATCATAGGGCATTATCCAGAAAATGAAAAGATGACCCATAGAAGGGAGAGCACGTTTGCAAATCATAACTATGATAAGGATCTTGTGTCCACAATATACAAAGAACTCTCACAGTTCAAGAGTTAAAAAAAAAAAGAATTACCTAGCTAAAATGGGTTTTATAGACATATATTGAAAGATGATATGCAAATATCCCATAAGCTTATGGAAAGATTAATGTCATTATTCATTAAGGAAATAAAAATCAAAACTACATGGAGTGGACTTCCAGGAATATGTTGGAATTAGCACAGGAAGAATGCACTGTTCCACCATAAAACAACTACAGCACAGGCAGAAACTGTCCAAAGCAGTGGTTCCTGGGCTGGGATGACCAGAGAAGGACCACTGCAATATATAAGGTAGAGCTGGATGAAAAAGTGGAGAAACTATGACTGAGAAATAGGGGTGAGTGTACTCAGTCAGTACTTCTCCTGAGGCCTGAGGCTGCATGTTGGCTGGACCAGGCAGTTGAAAAGTGGCTCGCCCCCACTTCACCTGCTGGCTGGGGGACTCAAACCCCTCAGTCCCACAGCCTAGAGTTTCCATGTGGGAGTTTGGGAGCCAGCAGACTCATATTATACAAATACAGAGACAATGGTGCAGAGTCCAGTGCCCAATCCCAATCTCTGAATCTGGCCACTGCAGGCACCTGGATTTGGGGGAAAGTGGGAAGCCTTCCCCTTGGGAGGAGATGGGGATGAAGAGCAGTGCTGATCTGATGATTGCCCAGTCAGGGAGACACTCTGGGTTCTGCAGATTTGATTGTTTCTTCACAGAAACCAAGATGCTCATGCCTTAGCTGTGTAAATGAGCAGAAAGGCAGGGACAAGGAAGAGAGCTGCATTTCAATGTCAGGTGCCCTTCTCCTACCCCCAAGTGCAGTATTTGTACACTGGCCTAGGACTTGCCAGCTGGTGAAAAGCAGTGTACTCCCAGGCTGGCTGCTGGCTGGTGTAGTTGAATCTCTCAGTCCCACAGCCCAGAGTGTGAGGTACCAAATCTTGTTACCCTCAAGGGGAGTCTTCACCACAGAGCACAGTGCCCATTCCCCATGCCAGGAGCTGGCAGCTCCCAATGCATCTGGACCTGGGAGAGGGAAGCCCTACTCTCAGGAAAAGAGGGAGAAACAGATTTATCCTGAGTTAATAGAGAGGGAAAACCTGTGGGGTTTGCAATCTGGACTGGATTTCCAGCTGGTCTGGACATTGCCCAGGGAGCTGCTGCAGTAGAGGAGAGGCAGTGTTGTGAGGGATAGGTGGCTGAAGAACACCAACTGCTGGGAAGACAGGGAAAGGGCAGTCTGGCAAGCTGCTTTTCTGTCCAACCTCTAACAGCCTTCCACACAGGCCTGTGTGAAGCCTCAGCCTTGATTTGGCTGGGAATTACTGCAAATGAGGACATTAAATGCAAACCCAAGGAAAAACAAAATCTTGCTTGTCTAAGCTGGAATGCAATGCAATGGAAACCAACTTTCAAACTAATCTTACCAAGATAATCAGATGTAAATAAACCAGCAAAAGTCAAAAGGCATATGAAGAAGCAAGGAAAAATGGCCAAGCCAAATGATCAAACTAAAAATTTGGAACAACTAATCAGATATTCAAAAAAATCTAAATAGTTTCAATGAGATTGTTAAAGAGATAAAGGATATCAGGAGAACACTAGACAAGCATAAAGAAGAATTTGAAAGAATTAATAGAAAATAGCAGATCATTCAGAAATGTAAGATATCATATATTAAATTAAAAATATGCTGGGGACACACAACAGCAGATTTGGAGAGGCAGAAGAAAGAAAAGTGACCCAGAGGAAATAACAACTGAATTTAAATGCACAAAAGAAAGATGGTAAGAAAAGGAAAAACTTGAATTAAATTTCAGAGAAATGATTGACAACATGAAGCACACAAATCCAAGAATGATAGGTGTCTCAGAAGGAGAAGAAAAGAGTAAAGGGCTAGAGATGAGATAATTGGGGAAAACCTCCCAACTTTAATAAAAAATATAAATGTGCAAATCAAAGAAGCCCAATAAACTCCCAATAGAATAAATTCAAATAGACACACTCAGAGACACATGTGAATCAGAATATC
Source organism: Choloepus didactylus (assembly GCF_015220235.1). Taxonomy (NCBI): domain Eukaryota; kingdom Metazoa; phylum Chordata; class Mammalia; order Pilosa; family Megalonychidae; genus Choloepus; species Choloepus didactylus. The sequence goes on along the minus strand of NC_051323.1, from coordinate 10,181,609 downwards.
AAATGCCAAAAAGAAGGAGAGAATCATGAAAACATCAAGAAAAAATGATTCACCACATACAGGGGAAGCCATATATGACTAAGCACTGACTACTCTTTGGACACCATGGAGGCGAGAAGGCAGTGGTATGATATATTTAAGATTCTGAAAGAGAAAAATTGTCAGCCAATAATTCTTTATCCAGCAAAGCTGTCCTTCAAAACTGAGGGAAAGTTTAAAATTCTTGCAGATAAACAAATGCTGAGAAAACTTGTTAAGAAGAGACTTGCCCCACAAGAAATACTAAAGGGAGTTGTATCAGTTGAAAAAAAACAGACAGAAGAAAGAGGCTTGGAGGAGAGTATAGAAATGATGATTATCAGGAAGGGTAACTAAAAGGATAAAAAGAGAGAAAAATAAAAAGAGAGAAAAATGCTAGATCTGACAAATAAAAGTCAAGGGAAAAAATGGCTAATTAGGGCATCTTTTACAGTAATAACATTACTTTGTTCTTCTTTTTTAGAACATTTTTGGCAATTCAAGTCCCCTTTCCCTTCTAGATAAATTTGATAATTATCTTTTCCAAGTCTGCAAATCGGCTGTTGGAATTTTGATTGGAATTGCATTGAATCTGTAGATCAGTGTGGGTAGAACTGACATCTTAATGACATTTAGTCTTCCTATCCATGAACACAGAATATCTTCCCACTTAAGATCCCCTTTGATTTCTTTTAACAACAATTTGTAATTTTCTTTGTAGAGGTCTTTTACAGCCTTAGTTATGTTTATTCCTAGGTACTTGATATTTTTAGTTGTTATTGTGACTGCAATTTTTTTCTATTGTCTCTTCAATTAGATCATTACTATTGTACAGGAACATTACTGACTTATGTGCATTAATCTTATATTCTGTCACTCTGCTGAATTTGTTTTTAGCTCAAGTAGCTTTGCTCTGGCTAGAACTTCTAGCACAATGTTGAATAATAGTGGTGACAGTGTGCATCCTTGTCTGGTTTCCAATCTTAGGGGTCAGGCCTTAAGTCTCTCACTGTTACTTACTATGCTGCCTATGGGTTTTTAACTTCTTTACCATATTGAGAAAGATTCCTCCAATTCCTACAATTTGAAGTGCAGGGGTGCTGAATTTTGTCAGATGCTTTTTCAGGGTCCATTGAGATGATCATTTGATTTTTCCTGTTTGATCTGTTAATGTGTTGTATTACAGTGATTGCTTTTCTTATGTTGAACCATCCTAGCATGCCAGAAATGAACCCCACTTGGTCATGGTGTATAATCCTTTTGATGTGAATTTGGAATCAACTTGCAAGTATTTTGTTGAGAATTTTTGCATCTATATTCATTAGGGAGATTGATCTCTAGTTTCCCTTTTTTTGTAGTAACTTTATCTGGTTTTGGTATTAGAGTGATATTTGCTTCATAAAATGAGTTAGGTGGTGGTTCTTTTTCTTCAATTTTTAAAAGAGTTTGAGCACAAACAATGTCAATTCTTTATGGAAAGCTTGGTAAAATTCCTCTGTGAAGCCATCTGTCTCTGGGCTTTTATTTGTAGACAGATTTTTGATGACTGATTAGATCTATTTGCTTGGGATTGATTTGTTGAGGTCTTCTATTTCTTCTTGGGTAAGTCTAGGTTGCTCATGTATTTCAAGGAAATTGTCCATTTCTCTAAATTTTCTAGCTTGTTAGCATACAATTGTTCATAATAGCCTCTTATGAGTTTTCATTCTTTCTTTCTTTCTTTTTTTTTTCATTTCTTTGGGATCCATGGTAACTACCCCACTCTCATTTATGATTTTATTTGGATCATCTCTTTTAACTTTCTCAGTGTAGTTAAGAGACTGTCAATCTTGTTGATCTTCTCAAAGAACCAATTTTTGGTTTTATTTATTTTCTCTCTCTCTTTTTTTTTTGTTGTTGTTGTTCCCCAGCTCATTTATTTCCACTTTAATCTTTGTTGTTTCTTTTCTTCTTCTTGCTTTAGGGATAGATTACTGATCATTCAGTTGTTTAGTTAGGTCTTTGGTTTTAGCTCTTTCTTGCTTTTTGATGTAGGCATTTAGAGTTATAAATTTCCTTCTCAGTACCACATTCACTCATCCCATAGGTTTTGATATGTTGTGTTCTCATTTTCATTTGTCTCTCTATATTTGTCTATTTCTCTTGCAATTTCTTCTTTGACCCCCTGGTTGATTAGGATTGTGTTGTTTAACTTCCATATATTTGTGAAAGGACTGGTTCTTTGGTGGTTGTTGATTTCTAGTTGCAATCCATTATGGTCAGAGAATGTGCTTTGAATAATTTCAATCTTTTAAAATTTATTAAGACTTGTTTTTTTTTTCCCCAGAGTATGATCTGTCCTGTAGAATATTCTGTGGATGCTAGAGAAGAATGTATATCCTGGTAATTTGGGATGTAACAATATATATATGACTGTTAAATCTAATTAATGTATCATATTGTTTAAGTTCTCAATTTCCTTATTGGTCCTCTGTCTAGTTGTTCTATCCATAGAAGAGAGTGGTATATTCAGTCTCCCACTATTATTGTAGAAATATCTATTGCTCCCTTCAGTTTAGCCAGTGTTTGTTTCATGCACTTTGGAGCACTTTTATTGGGTGAATAAACATTGATGATTGTTATTTCTTCTTGGTGAATTGTCTCTTTTATTGATATATGCTGTCCTTCTTTGGCGCTTATGACTAGTTTGAATTTAAAGTCTGTTTTGTCTTATATTAGTGTAGCTATCCCGGATTTCTTTTGGTTACAACATGCATAGAATATTTTTTTCATCCTTTCACTTTCAGTCTCTTTGTGTTGAAGGGTCTAAGATGAGTCTCTTACAAACAGTGTATTGCTAGGCTATAGTTTTTAATCCATTATACCAGTCTGTATCTTTTAATTGGAGAGTTTAATCCATTCACATTCAAAATTATTACTGTGAAGGGAGTTCCTGAACCAGCCATCTTATCCTTTGGTTTTTAGTTGTCAACTCTATTTTTTTTTCCTTTGCTCTCTTTTTTCCTCTAAGTTACCCTTATTAACTCTTCAATTCTGTGCCCTTCTCCATACTTCTCTCTCCTTCCTTTTTTTTCTCAGCCAGTAGAGCTCCCTTTTGTATTTCTTGCAGGGCAGGCCTCTTGTTAACAACAAATTCTCTCAGAATTTCTTTGTCTGTGAAAATTTTAAAATCACCCTCAATTTTGAAGCAGACCTTTGATGGATAAAGAATTCTTGTCTGGCAATTTTTCTCTTTCAGAATCTTACTTATGTCATACTACTTCATTCTCACCTCCATGGTGCCCACTGAGTAGTCAGTGCTTAGTCTTATGTTGTTTCCCTTGTATGTGGTGAATTGCTTCTGTCTTGTTGCTTTCAGAACTTTCTCATTTTCAGCATTTGGCAATCTGATCAGTATGTGTCTCAGAGTGGGTTTATTTGGATTTACTGTATTTGGAATTTGATGGGTATCTTTGATTTGCATATTCATGTCACTTAGAAGGGTTGGGATGTTTTCCCCAACTATGTCTTAAAACACTCTTCCTAGCCCTTTACTCTACTATTCTTCTGGGACACCAATGATTCTCACATTTGTGTGCTTCATGTTATCCATCATTTCCCTGCAATCCATTCCATTTTTTAAATTTTTTTTAAATTTTTTCACTTTTTTCTTTTGTGTGTTCACATTCAGTTGTTGTCCTCTAGTTCACTTATTCTTTCTTCTGCATCTTCAAATCTGTTCTGTACCTGTTTCTAGTATATTTTTAATTTGATTGACAGCATCTTTCATTTCCATAAGATCTGTTACTTTTTAATGTACTCTTTCAAATTCTTCCTTATGCTTTTCTAGAGTCTTCTTGATGTCCTTTATATCTTTAGCCATCTGTCTCATTAATGTTGTTTTGGATGTTTGTGTGTACTTGTTTAATTAATTGCTCCAAATTTTGTGTCTCTTTCAGCTTTTTAATTTGTTCATTTATGTTATCCATATCTCTTGGGTCTTCAGGTACTTTATGACTTTCTGTTGGTTTTGGGGTATTTGCTTATCTTGGTAAGACTATTTTGGGAAATGCAGGATTATTTGTACATTTATATTTAATTTGGCAGAGCTACAACTTGCTGGAGTGCACTTTCCCTGTCCTACCAGCAGAAGGCGATCTTGAGAAACCTTTTACTCTCAAGTCAGTTTCCCCTCAACTTTGCTGGTACACTGGCTGGGGTCCAAAGCATGTGGGGATCCAATCAGTTCACCAGTTCTCCATGTGCACTAGGGAATGCCTGCCATGGGGGTGCAATGTGGGCTCTGCAATTTGGCAGGGAATCCACTCAAGGGCACTCTCCAGCTCAGTCATACCTCACTCCCTGTCTGCTGCACACCCATGAGCCTCTGAGGTGTGGGAGGGGCTCCTGTTGGTTCTGTGTGGCACCCACTCTTATCCCCACTTCTTGCCTGTGTACCCCCCCCAGACTTCTGTGAGAGGAGAATAAATGCAGTCAATACAAGTCTGCTGCCCTCTGGGTTCTGTCATGGGAGCTCCTGGCCATGTGGTTCTGCAGGATTATCTGCCCAGTTAATTGTTAAGCTAAGTGCATGGGAGTGGAGAGCCACTGCTTATTCCTTTACCTGGCGGCCATCTCACCGCTGCCAGCCCTGGGAGGGGTCCTGTGCAAACAAATTCACCCCATCCCTCAAGGAGGAGTCTCTCCACTGTTCACACCCCAAAACTGCAGTCCTGGGTGTCCTCTAGCCTCTGTCACACAGTTGCTGTCCTGCTGGGTCCAGACACACACAGCACAAAGGGCTGCACAGTTGCCGCCAAGATGCCGGTGTGAGTTTGAAAGTCACTCTCAGAAGGCGCTGAAGGTGCCAGCTGCTCCCACCCAGTGCCACTGCATTCCTGCTAGACTTTTAATTCAAAATGTGGTACATATCAAGTGCTGACTCTGGTGATAAATGTACAACTATGTGATGATGCCATGAACAACTGATTATACACCATGGATGGTTGTGCATTATGTGAATATATCTCTATAAAATTGTAGGAAAATATATAAATAGGTGTAAAAGTGCTGGAGAAAACATGGAGAGAGGGATGTACCTTTTTATTGTTGATGAGGAGGCAGAATGGTGTAGCCTTTCTGGAGGTCACTGTGGTGGTTCCACAAGAAGCTAAGTATATATGGCCATAACTTCCTACAGCCTCATTATGGGGTATGTATTTGGAAGATCTGAGAGCAGAGACATGAATGTGTATTTGCACATTGGTGTTCATGAAGGCAGTATTCATGATTTGCAATGGGTGGAGGTGGCCTAAGGGTACACTGACTGAAGAATGGAATGGTGAACTGTGGTGTATGCATGCAATGGAATATTGGGCAACTATAAGGAGTGAAGCTGTGAGACATAAAATGAGGTAAACGGATCCTGTAGACAGCATGTTGAATGAAGTATGCCAGAAACAAAGGCAAACACTATAATGCCTCACCAATACGGACTAACTACAATGTATAAACTCAGAATTAAATCTTAGAACACAGCCTAACAGGGAAATGATTATTCTAATGGTCCCTAAATTGTAAGCTATTACAGCAGTCAAATCTATTCCTTAATTGTAATGGCTATCTCCAAACTCTGAGATATTGATCCCTTAATGTATAACGTGATTGGTGTCTGGAACATTGGGTATCTGGTTACACCTGAAACTCAGAGCTAGAGCTCAGCAGAGATGAATGTCAGCATTAACACATACAGCAACTGTTTAAAAAAAAAGCTGAAATAGAACCCAGACTTCAATTAGAGATATGAATAAAGCAGATCTGGTTAAGACTAGAGCAAATCAAGCCTAAGAGTAAAGGTTGAAATTGACTGTGTTCAAACATCAACTTCCATGTGAGACCAAGTGAAGAGATGTTTATTGGGTGCAGGATCTATATTTTCTAAACAATATAACTTCTACAGTCAGTTTGCTCAAACACTACAGTTACATGGAACAGTGAATAGGAAGTGAGCTATGGTAGGTCTGTATAGATGAGAATGAAATAGCAATACATCCTAAAGTAATTTGGGTGGAGAATAAAAATACATATTTGGGGCCCCCCTGAAGAGCTGGGGAAGAATGCAGAGGTGTTGGACTTCCTCACCTGGATTGTTGCTGATGTTCTCACAAACATTGGGGACTGATGGCTTGATGTGCTGAGCCCTCTATCTTGGGGGCTTGCCCCTATGAAGCTTGTTGCTGCAAGGAGAGGATAAACCTGCTTATAATTGTGCCTAAAAGTCTCCGCCTGAGTGCCTTTGTTGCTCAGATGTGGTCCTCTCTCCCTAACTAAGCCACCTTGGTGGTTGATTTCGCTGATCTCCCCCCTACATGGGACCTGACTCCCAGGGGTGTAAATCTCCCTGACAATGCAGGATATGACTTCTGGGGATGAATCTGAACCCAGCATCGTGGGATTGAGAACATCATCTTGACTAAAAGGGGGATGTGAAATGAAATGAAATAAAGCTTCAGTGACTAAGAGATTTCAAATGGAGTCAAGAGGTCACTCTGGTGGACATTCTTATGCACTATCTAGATAACACTTTTTAGGTTTTAATGTGTTGGACTAGCTAGAAGTAAATACCTGAAACTACCAAACTCCAACCCAGCATCCTTGACTCTTGAAGATGGTTGTATAACAATATAGCTTACAAGGGGTGACAGTGTGATTGTGAAAACTCTATGGATCACACTCCCTTTATCCAGTGTATGGATGGATGAGTAGAAAAATGGGGACAAAACCTAAATGAAAAATAGGGTGGAATTGGGGGGGGGGTGATTTGTGTGTTCTTTTTTATTTTTATTTTTATTTTTATTCTTTATTCTGATTCTGATTCTTTCTGGTGTAAGGAAAATGTTCAAAAATAGATTGGGGTGATGAATGCATGACTACAAGATGGTACTGTGAACAGCTGATTTTACACCATGGATGGTTATATGGTATATGAATATATCTCAATAAAACTGAATTAAAAACTGGTACATAAACATGATTGTATATTATGCAGCAGTAAGAAAGAATGAAGTCCTAAAGCACACAACAATATGGATGAAGCTTGAGGACATAATGCTGAATGAAATAAGACACAAAAGGACAGTATTGTATGATTTCATTAATGTGCGCTAACTAGAATATGTAAACTTATAGTCATAAAGTATAGAAAACAGGTTAGGTAGAGATTGACAGCAGCTAGAGAATGGGGAGCAGTTGCCTAAATGTGCAGAATTTTTAACAAGGTTGAACCTAATGTTTGGAAATTGATAGAGGTAAGGGTAGCTTGTTATTGTGATTATAAGTCATAGTGCTGAATTGTAGGTGAATTTTGTTGAAAAGGGAATGTTTAGAGTCATGTATGTAACTGATTAACACTACAAGTATAAATAAGTTCCTTCATGAACTAGTAGAAATGTACAGCATTTGTGCAAAGAGTTAATAATAGAGTGGTATATGGGGAAAATTACCTATTACAAATTACAGACTATAGTTATCCATAATACCTTAATATTCCTTCATCAACAGTAACAGTTATACCACACTGATACTAGGGGTTAATAATAGAGGGGGATAAGGGGTAAGGGAAATTCTGGGTTTTCTTTTTTATGTCTACTTGTTATTTTTCTCTGGGGAGTAATGAAATTGGCCTAAAATTGGGTGTGATGATGATTGCCCAACTAGGTGATGATACTGAGAGATAGTGATTGTATACTTTTGATGGATTATATGGTATGTGAATATATCTCAATATAATTTGCAGTTTTAAAAAGACTGCGCTGAGAAACAACTTCAAAGACATTAGGATAGTCGTAATGAAAATGACAACAATAGCAAGTGTTGGTGAGAACAGAAATATTGGGACACTTTTACACTACTGGTGAGAATATAAAATGGTGCAGCCACTTTGTAAAACAGTTCTGAAAGTTTCTCAAAAAGGTAAACATATAGTTGTCACATGACCTGGAAATTCCATTCTTAAGTATATACCTGAGAGAATTGAAAATGAAATTGTGTACCTGAATGTTCAAAGGAACATTTTTCGTAATCACCAAAGAGTTTAAACTACCCAAATGTTCATTAGCTGTTGAATGGACAAACAAATATGGTAAAAAATTCAATGGAATATTATTCAAAAATTAAAAAGGAATGAAGTACTGATTCAAGCTACAACATTGATCGACCTTGAAAAGTTACGCAAAGTGAAAGAACCATACAAAAAATAGGCCTCTGCTAAGCAAACCATTGGCGAGAGGATGGTGTACGAGAAATGTGAAAAGAAACTCTGTATTGTCATCACTCTAGATGGCACAAGGAATACCACAGAAAGTGGTGGAAGAAAGCTGAATGAAAATAAAGCTTTGATGTCAATAAAAGCAAGATTTGATCCATATGGAAGGAATAAATTCTCCACTTGCAGAATTTGTAATAGGTCTGTGCAACAACCACATTTTCATTAGTGTCAGGGCTGTATCTATAAAAAGGGCATCTGTGCAATGTGTGGAAAAAAGATTTTGGATACCTAAAACTACAAGCAAATTTCTATCTAGTTGTAATGAAGTTTCTGGCTTTCTGCATGATTTTATTTTCTGCTTTGAATTTTTAAGGCATAATATAGATATTTAAGTTTAAAATAGCATATTTTAACACAAGTAATTAAGTTTAAACCAGGAAGTTGATTGGTATTCATTTTTTTGCTCTCAGGAAAATCTGAACAGCAAAAATATAACTAGTCTTCTGCCTTAAGTTATTTTCCTTACAATCATTTTATCAAATTGGAATAAGTGACAAATTTAATGAAAAATGTTTCCAGTTCTGTATGCACTTTTTAGCATTATTTATATAATTCTTATTTCCCAGTCCCTCTAATTTATTTATGGATGTTGCAAAGGTGAGAAGATTGTTGATATTTTGCTCTGAACTTGGCATCTAGCCTTATAATCCTTGCCTCATTCCTTTATTGGTTGCATAGTTCTTAGAATCAGCCATCCCTTAATTAATTGCAGTTTCACAGAATATTTAAATGTTTGAGACCATTATTGCTGAATGGTCACTTAGTAATTAGCCCATACTCAAATCAAAGATAAGTTGAATTTGTGATTTTTTTAATTTGTACTTGAAGCCAGAGTACCAGTTCCTTTCATATAAGAACAAGAACACAAATAATGCCCCATGTGTCTGGATGCATGCACAGTATTTCAGAACAACACATACACACATTACCTTGAATTCAGATTGTTGTGAAAGACAGAAGAACAGTGTTTTTCCATGATGACATGTTATGAAAATGAATCACCACTCCTTGGAAAAGCTCTTGAAGCAGAAACCAAACTTTTTGATACCGCCCCCCCCCCCCAAATAGAGAAATAAGTAGAAATAAGAAACTTCTTGACTCTTTTATAGCACTGATTACTGAAAGACTATTTTGAGGTTTCAAATAAGTTTTTTTTTTTAATTCCACATTAAGAGATTCAAGACTTCTGTTTTTGAGACCTGCAGCCTACTATGGGAGAGCAAAAAAGTATTCTTTATTGCCAGTGGCAGTATACGTAAATATCTATCACTGTAAAATGTGTAGAATATGTGTTGTGACAATATAATGGTATAGATATTGTATTTTTGTTTTAAAATTATTATGAAAAGTATTTAAAGTTCTACCTATTTAAATTATCTACAAGGTTTTTAAAATAGTTTTTTTTTTTTTCCCATCTTAGGATATCACCCCACCTCACCCCACTCCCAAATTATAAGGATAATGCAGAAATTCAATAAATAACAGTCACTCTGTGGGCAGGAATTACTGTTTCATGCTTTAATCAATTTGAGATTTTTAGCTAAAAACATAACACAAGGGACCTTTCAATAGTACCCGGTTAGAGATTATCCCAGATCCACTAAAAAGTGGGTTGGTTGACTGGGAGAAGTATGTACCGTATTTATGTTTGGATAGTCTGTTCCATGAATGGGATCTAGTGGCCAGACTCAGGTATTCTAATGAAGATTTTTGTTAGTATGACTTCTCAGAGCTGAATATAAGTGTTATAGATCTTCATGTTGTCAGAATAATACTATTATGCCATAAATTGAGTAGAAGTGGTGGTTACTAGATGAGAAAGAAAATCCCTAAAAATGAAAACATAAACATAAAATATTTTTTAAAGGAAGAGATAAAAGCATAATAAAATAACAAAATTAAGGCCAAACATATCTTTTATCAAAGTAACTGTAAAAGTGATAAAACAACCTATTAAGAGAATCTGATTGTATTTTAAAAAAATAAAACTAGAAACAAATAACAATAGAAAACTTTCTAATTAAATTTTGTATGTTCATTGGACTATCCAGCCATCACAATGATATAAGAATTACATATATGTACAAAAGTTTGTATAGTTATATAGCAATAATCTGGTGACACTATTAGTACTGTTTTTCTCTGTGGCATGGGACTAGGGGTTGAGAAAAGGGGACTTATCCTTTTTTAGTCTCATGCTAACCACCTAATACCTTTTAGCTCCTAGTTTCCTTACCTGGAAGGATTGGGAAAGGGTATTAATAATATTTTTAGTATCCCACAAATATTTTTTACATTTACATGAGCATATATGTTTATGTTTGTTTTGGGAATTTTAGGTAGAAGTAAAATATGTACGTTGTGTTGTGTTCTGTACCTTGATTTCTTTTTAAGCATTTTCTTGTTATTTGCTCTTTTATTTTCAATCTCTTGCTATATTTTTTTTTCCCTTGATCCATTTGAGTGTACACTACAGACATCATGCCCTTCACCCTTTAAAAAAAAGAAGGCGGCCTCATATTATATGGTTTCATTTCTGCGAAATATCCAGAACAGGCAATTCCTTAGAAGCAGAAAGATAAAAGTTTCTCAGGGTCTGGAGTTATGAAGAATGGGGTTTGACTTCTAATGAATATAGTGCTTCATTTGGCGATGATAATGTTCTAGAATTAGATAATGGTGAAGTTGGCACAACTTCGTGAATATATTAAAATCCTCTGAACTGTGCACTCTAAAATAGTGAATGATATGCTATGCAAATTATACCTCCAATAAAAAAAGTTAAAGTGGGGGTACTGACTACATTCCCATAAAAGCTGCAGCTGCAGAATAGAAACTATGATTTCTAGGAGGATGAGCTGGCTAATCCGCAGTGTGGCAGAGAAACACCACGGGAATACATGGCAAAACTTCCTCCACCTTCTGATCTCATACTGATGCCCCCCATTAGTTTCATTCAACCAGAATTCAGAATTTAAGAGAGGCTAAAAGATGCAGTCTTCCTCCTAGACATAGTGGAGAAACAGGAAGGATAGAGTGTGTATCTGGAGGGATGTTTTAGTTTCCTAGACTGCGTAAAGGAAATACCATGAAATAGGTCAGGTTTAAACAATGGGAGTTAATTTGCTTACAGTTTTGAGGCTGCAAAAAAGGTCCTAATCAAGGCACCATCAAGGTGAGGCTTTCTTCCTGAAGACCAGCTGCTGGCGATCCTTGGCTCCTGTCACATGACAGTATAAGCTGGTCTCTGCCTTCTCTTCCAGGTCCCATTGTTTCCAGTTTCTACTTCTATGGCTTTCTCTCTCTTTGTCTGAATTTCAGTCTCTCACATGGGACTCCATTAAGAGGATTATGACCCACTCTGAATGACGTGGGTCACATCTTAACTAAAATTAAGATCCTACTCACCAGAAGGTCCTACTTACAATGGGTCCACTCCCCACAGGAATGGATTAACTTTAAGCACATGCCTTTCTGGGGTACGTGCAGCTACAAATCATGACAAAGTCCGGTCTAGGATATAAACCCTTGAATATGTCAAAGTCTTGTTCAAATCAATCCTTTTCAAGAAACCCTTTAAAATTACTTGCAAATGAGAATTAATATATCCAACCTTCATATTTTCATTGGATTTCATGATGATTATATCCCACAGCACTACTCAGGGCTAATGGTTTGTTTATGTGCCTTTCCCCCATCAGATAATGATATGACAATAGGGAATATTCATTGTTGGAGGTTGTGATCTGAGAAGTCCTCAGGGAGAAATATAATGTCGACTGAGTTTTTAAGTTGTGTAGACTTTGGAAAATTGGAGAGATAATGATACATTCAGTACAACACAAAAGGAATTATATTAGTAGGGATTCTCAATCTCTCATTAACTGATTGGTTACATCAGAACTGTTGTGTTTTTTTTTCCCCAAACAAAACAAAACAAAACAAAACAAAAAGAAACACAAGTGCCTAGACTTAAGCCCAGAGTTAATGAGCTGGAAACTTCATTAGAAAGTCCCCAGGGTCTCTATTTCTAAAAATGTTTTCCAGGTGGTTGTGATGTGCATGGATATATAAGAATCACTGCTATAACCCTTCTCCTGGAGGGCAGGGATCATAATAACTTAGTTTGTCAAACCTAGTCCAAAGCAGTTTCTTAATAGAATATGGACTGAAGCTCTCATCATAAATTGATATAAAGAATAGGCAAAATTAGGTAGATTTCTCATTCTTTTTCCACCAAGGCAAGGACTTGGGTCATAAATAAGTATCTAATATTCAATTACTAAAGGGTGTCCAGTCACAAAAGTCCTAGAAATCCTGTCAAATGACTCCAAATTTTTATAGTTAAACTATTTTGGTTTGGCTTCCTCTTTCTTCTCTGAATCTGAGCATCATACCTTATTAATTCCATTAGCTTCCACATTTCAATGCAAGTCACTTTATGGGAACCTGTCATTAACAGTGTAAAAACTAATTGCAAGTTGCATGCTACATTAATTTTCCCCATAAACAAACATCTAAGAAGTAAAACATATGGTAATAGAAAACTAATAATTTCATCCACGTTCCTGCCAAGACAGATGGGAAGCACCTCAGATAGAATTTTGATAAGTGGAGGGCTGAAAGGTAAAACACATTCGGAAGACCTTGTCAGTTCCATGTAATCTGCTATCACATCACACCTTCAGGTGCCATTTTCCTAAAGAAGCTTGTTTTTGTTCTTGAACTCATATTGCATTTTCTGAAGAAATGCAGCTCTTTTATGTGGTCTGTGAAATCCAAATCAAAAGCAGGGCTTTGAATCTTACGGGGCTGGGCTCATAGCTTTCTGAAGATATCATCTGGTTCTTCTTCCTGGCTTCCCATCAGGGGATGTCTAGAACAGCTGGAACAGTTTCTCTTCTCTTCAATTAATTAAAATACACTTTTTTGACTATTCTTTTGGGTTTTGTCCAGGGATGAAGGCTCATATACAACCTGACTCAGACAAAGGGGCTTCCTGCTGAGTGACTATGTTACATATATTTCTTTGACCATAGTAATGAAAACAGAATGATAAATCCAATCTCAGTTGAAGGTGATGGAGAGTCATGGTTAAACATTTAATTGATCCCCTTTTTTATCCTTGGAAACCTAAAGAAGGTAATACAGGGCTAAGTTTATGCACATTTTGAGTTTGAAACCATTTGTCTGTGACTGCCTCTTGTCAGCCGACTGTGAGAGAAAGGTGACAAGTATCATTTCTGGGTGAGGACATAGAAGAACGGGTATGACTTCTCCAGGTATTGTCCTCTCCTGCCCTCGTCATCCTGGACAACCCACCTTGAGAAGGCAGATCCACCAAATAGAAGTGGCCTAGGTCATGGAGGCACAACGGGGAAGACAAGTGCCCTGGAAAAGTGGCTGAAAATACAGTAGACATTATGTGAGCCTGAAATAAACTTCCTTGTTTTAATTCCCTGGTATTTGGGAGTTAGTTTGCTACATTAGCATAACCTAGTGCATTGTGATTAATACATATATATATATATTAAATTTGGAATCAGAAGACCTGAGTTTTAGTCTCAACTCCCCCATTAACTTTGCTGAGCTTGACAGTGTCGGTTAACTTTGACTAAAGTCTCGCCCAATAGAATTAGCACTCACCAAATATCCATTTCCTCCCCTATAGTTTCCATTCACACTTGTAGTAAAGTTTAGAGTCATCTGACTAATTCAGGTTAATGAACTAAGAACAATCATGACATATTCTCCTTGTGATCAGTAGCTCTTTCATCCCACTCTTTTCTTTTGTCATGGGGAGGCAGAGGCTAAATGTGCCAAACAGTGTATTTGTAAGATGGACAACCATGGGCTGCACCACAAGGGACTCTGCATTATTAAAAAATAAAGCATGATTCTTTAAGCCACTGACATTTGAGGCTTTATTCTTAACCTCAGCATCAATAGACCTATCCCTATATATATATATTTTCAATGGTCTTTTGTAAGTCATTCTAAGATTCTTCAGTAACTACCATATTTTCTAGAACAGTGGTAATCAAAATATGATCTGCAGACCTGTGCTCAACCACAAACTGTGTGTTGTCAGTCAGCAATGAGATAATACAGAAATTGAGAGTAAAGTTGTAGAAACTTTAAGGAACAATTTGATATTTCCATGACATCCAAGTGGTGATTCTATTTCTAGTAATTCATTTTTATTATGTTTTACAGGTTAATTGAATTTTATTATATTGTATTGGTCCATAATAGATTGGAAGGGGAAAAAGGAAACTAGCCTTTATGACATATCAGGCACTTGAAAATTTTGAATGAATGAATTACAATGTCTGTGTTCCTCAGTCAGAGAGATATATTTTGGCATGGAACTAAAACAAGATGTCTTGTTTTGGTAATTGTGACATATACCTCATTTGAAATAATGTAAACGTACTGAAAAGCACAGAGGAGAAAACAAAAGCCACCAAAACTTCATAATTATTAACATTTTGGTGATTTTAGCTATCTACTTGTGCCTACACACACAGGTAAGTGCAAACTTTTATATTAATTGCATTAAAATAACTTTTCATTAAAATATACTTCACTGAGAAGTTTCCATGCCAATAACTTCATTCCTACTCATCATAATTGATGGATAGTTAATATTTCATTTTATGAATATGTCATAGTTTACTTCTCCAGCTCCTTATTGAAACAAATTTGGTTATTTTCACAACAAATTTCCATGAACATCCTTTGAATACTTATTTTCACATATTTCACATTATGACATTCCTTTGGATAAATTGCAAGACCTAAGTTCCTGGGACAATGGACTGCTTATCTTACAGAGAAGACTGACTTTAAGCCTGAGGTTGACTATTTCTTCAAACCAAGAAGTATTATTCAAAATTTTCCTCACATTTGCATATCAGTGATCTGTCTTCTTCACCTACACACAGAAATAAAATAGTTCTTAGAGCCTTATGCATGTGATGTCTGATGAACAGCAATTCATCCGCTTATGCTATCAGAAGTAATCCAAGGACAAACCCAGCTGGCCAGAGAGGCTGCAGGACCATTCTCTTGGATGGTAATAAGTATATGAACTGGATAGTGTCTTCTTTGTGACTCCCCCTTGGCCAGCAGGTGCAATGGGATGAGACTAAATGTTCCTTGGCGAGCCCACACGTTTATGATCCATCTGTTTGAGTAGGTGGAATGAGGCAGGTGGGATTTTTTGTCATGCAATGAGATCTAGAGAGAAGCAAGTGGAAATAATGATTTTGGTCATCTTTGCAGAGCTATAATTCATATTTTGTAATTCCTATTAAGACTCTGCCTTCACATGGCTGTGAAAGTTATGACTAATATGGGAAACATTGTATAACAAATGCTTTTATCTCAAATTTAACATATGAATATTTCTCATGGAACTTTACAACAACATATTGTTCTGTAGGTGGATTAGTTCATTTGATTCTTAGGGAACATTTTAAGTTAGAATGACCAGATGTCATTATTATCCCCATTAAATGGAAAACACTAGGTGTTTTTTTTCCTTAGGTTGAATAGCATATAAGGGGTATACCAGGTTCTTTTCTTCAACTTTTAGGGAACTCTCTAAAACTCTTTTACATTACATGTACACATACTCTAAATTCCATTGTTTCAAAGGTATTTAACAAAAGGAAAAAGGAAAAGTCAGACTTTATGGAACACATCAAGAATGGGAAGTTACCTCCATGAAAAGGAAACATTTAGACAAGAAGTCCATAAATTGACAGTATTGTTGAAGAAGTTAGGCAGCTACCAGTAGATCAGAGAGGCAAGAAGTCAACTTAAAAAGATCAACCAAGGCAAGAGTTTAAAGAACAGTAGCTAAGGACAGTGGGAAACACAAGATCAGCTAAGAAGGGAACTGTGGTAGACCTGTGCCAGAAATCCAGGAATGTAGGGGAAAAAAATCAAAGACAAAGCTGATCTCTAAAGTGTGTCAAGTCTCTCTGACGATGTGTCTATGTGAATGACTCACCCAGATCTAGAACTAAGTTTAGATCAAGAAGATGGGCAAAGGTGAGTTTGTGCCTTAAACAGAAATAAAAATACTTAGATCTGGACATGGCATAGGGGCTCAGAGAAAACCAGATATTTCGAAATCTAGAAACGGGTTATATCTGAAAGATTATTTTCTAAAGCATAAGAGACAGGAGAAGATCAGACTCATATTATAGCTGAGAAGAAAATGTTTGTGGGAGAAATCTTTCTAGAGGAAGAAAGTAAATTCTCAGTGGTTGTAATTGGACTGATTAAGGACTAATACTTGTAGTCTGGAATCCTATTGAAGGACCATTGGGTAAGGTCTGCTTCATCATATTGCATGGCTGGACGGCATGGAAATAAAGAGACAAACGTCTCCATCTAGCTTCAAAGTGGTTATTCTGAACAAAGATTATCCAAGTCATAGAAAGAAAAGAAGACAAAATACTTTATATTTTAGTACTTATTTTCCTGTTCAAGCCTTGCCTTAGTGGTGTGTGTGTCTGTGTGTGTGTGTGTGTGTGTGCGCACGCAGTGGGGTTAGAACTGGGTTGACATTGAAGGATCTCAGAGATTATACAAATTTTTAGGAGCGAAGGAAATCAACTTGCCACTTTGAGCTTCATCCTTAATGTAATGATGTTTGTTCAGTAAAATCACTCTGTGTGGGCCAAATTAAAGTCACAAGAATAAATTTTTAGGGTCTAGTTTTCTAGAAGAGTGGCTGAGATCCTAGTATGCTTTAAATAAAGCAAAGTCCATGTAAAAGTTTTCCAGTGGTTCCACCTTTCCAGGGAAGCAGATTTTTTTGCAGCCAAGGTCTAAACTCATTCCCATTGCCCCTGCACCCTGTGTTTTCTTTTGGGCCCTGAGCATCTTACATACTCAGGTTCACATTTTAACATTCATATCCCTCTTCCATTTATAGCATCAACATAACAGACACAGTATATTATCACCTAAATATCATTTAGGGAGAGATTAAGGGTATAATATTAAACCACAGGAGACACTTCTTGACACTACTTAATAGATAAAAGGGTGTGGATGGGGGTGGGGAGTGGAGAACAATGGGAAAGAAATATTAAAGCATGTCTTTGATTTGGGAAACAAAAAATGCTTCATATAAATTCTAAATATTATACAAATAATTTGTCACAGCCACCTGTACTGCCTTTATAGTAAACTTGAAGTATGCAATTACTGTTTGATAGAGCATACAATTTAGGAAAGACTTATATCCTTTAAACATAAATAACTGTGCAGTCCTCTTGCAACACCCTAACACATCATCCAGACTATATTGGTGCCATGTCCATACTCCTCATCTCCTTCTCAATGGTATCAACTTTTGATGTTTTCCCTTCCCAGAATGAATAGTAACAAGTTTCAATCTGTTCTCTCCCGAAAATCTGTCCTCTCTATTCATCAATATAATAAATTCACTCCAGTCTTTCTCTATTTTCACATGCTCTCACTACGGTCTTGGAGAAAGCCTGAAAATAGCAGACGGAATTACTAAAGACACACAGATTACTAAGCATCCTTAGTAATTCCCTTGCCTTAAAAGACAAGTGAAAAAAATCATAAATTGACTGTATACCATAAATGTGGTTGAAAAATATCTAAGCTTGGACTGAATTCTGAGGTTCCAAAAAGAATTCCTTTTTCTACCCTTCCTTAAATTGGCTGGAATTCCAATGAAAACAGTCTAAATATCAAAACCAGAGCTTTCCCCAGTTCAAACCTAGCTCTCTGTTTTCCAGAAGTAGTTTTCTTGAAGAAATGGGGCTGCTTTGTAGTCTGTGATCAGATGAAAATGCAAAATGAGGAGAACTTGCCTGATAATCTCAGAATCTTCCAAAATAAGAAATAAGCTTGGAAGGTTGAACATGTGGTAGTGGAGAAGCCAAGAGTAGCTTTTCTAAATAGATTTTCACTTGCATAAGACAAATATGTTTGGCACATAACTTTTAAAAACACTCAATGATTTTATGAAGCAAATATTTATTTTATGGCAGAGGGATAGCTCCTCATGCTGTGGTCCTGATTATGTTATCTCCAAAATTATTATTCTTTTTCTCATGGATTTGAGGACTAAGAACACACACCTAGTCAGGAAGCATCATTAATTTTACAATCAACCCATAAAAGCCTAAAAATGGTAGAGCATTCCACTCCTACCCCAGAAGCTGAACAACCCCACCCCTGTATCTTTCTTTATATATATATATATATATATATATATGTCTTTCTTAATACAACACCAAAAGTTAGTCACCTCCAAGAGAACTTACAAAATTACCAAACTTCATACAATCTATTAAATTAACATACATGACACTTTTCTTGAGAAATGTGCTTACAAGTAGATAGGCCTCTTACCTAAATTGCCAAAAATACCATGACTTTACCTCCGACTTTAAATAATTGTATAAACACTAAAGTGAATTTATCCTCATCCCCACTCCCTTCGTTCTCAAGTTATAAGACTAAGACATTTGAATCTTATTATTTCTCTAGTAACATCAAATTGTTTCTCTTTAAATGTAAGGGTGGGCAATTAAGTAAACAGGATGGCAAGAATTTTCTCTTTGAAAAACAATTAACACACACAGTCGCTGCTGGAACTAGACTATCACATTCAGACATCCCAGATAGATGGGAAATTGATGACAGAAGATTGGGTGGACCCAAAGAGCCATACTTGATATAAACAAGAAGAGAAATCTTTGATCAGTAAAGGAGGAGGTACCCAAATGCAATATGTGCCTATGGGGTTGGAAAATGGTGGTGGTAGCATGTCATACACTTTCTCTTGCCAGTGATGCTAACTTTAGCTATGGAACCCACTTTAACCAATGGGATGTAGAGCAAGCAGAAGATTAAAATGTCTTGTGTGGCTATGCTTGCTTTTCCAAGCTCCTGAATTTCTCCATAAGAACATGCCTCAAGCAAATGAGGGTCTAAGGAAGATGAGATTCACATAGAGCAGAGCTCAACCCAACGTGCAGCTTACAACCAAAGAGTTAGCCCTGCTTAACTCAGTCACCCTCCAGCTGACCCAAAGACAAGTGAGTGTCATGATTATTAACTCATATATCACTTAAATTTTCTGGAATTTAATTGTGTAGCATTATAGCGAAAATAGTTAATCTGTTGTATGTATATATTTTAATGTTCTTTTACCAATAGGAGTTTCTCTAACTGCATATAGCATGGACTATTGAGTCAAATAACCAGTGTTCAAATCCTTGCTTAGATAGTTATTACTAACTGTGGGACTTTGAAGAGTAACCTACATAAAGCTTAGAGTTCTAATTCACAATATTCTGATAGTGAGATTTACTCCATGGATTTTTTTTTTTTTAATATTAGGTATAAGAATGTATGTTAAGTGTTAACAGTGTTTGAAACATAGATAACACTCAGTACATAGAATTCATTATTTCTATTATATTATCACTTTAATTACTTATATTCATTGCATAAGCATATGGATTTGCTATATAAACATTAAATATTTTCATAGAGTTACACTGTAACATTAAACTTTTTTTTATATAGAATTAGATGCCAAATGGTTTGATCTCTAAGCTACCTCTGTACTGAGTGAGACACCTGTGTGCACATACATAATGTCAGCCAGCAACTACTTCAATTGAAAGAATCAAAGCCAGGAGGAATTAATCTGTGCTGAAGGAACACTTCTGAAATGCTCCATCCATTAACATAACAGCAAGCATGCCAGGCAAAGCCAATTTTGCAATCATAAAATTTAGATTCTGTGGGGGTTTGAAGCTTCATGTACCCCAGAAAAACATTTTCTTAAATTTACTCCATTCCTGTCAGTGTGAACTCATTTGTAAGTATTAAGGTGTGGCCCACCTCAATCTGGATGGGGTCTTAATCCTATTACTGGAGCCCTTTGTAAGCAGAGTGAAAATCAGTCAGATAGAGAGAAAGTTCCAGGAAGCAAGAAGCTGAACATCAGTGGAATCCAGAAGGGAAGAGAAGGGAGCGACCAGGAGATGCTGCCTTGTGCCTTGCCATATGACAAGTTAAGGACCAAAGATCACCAGCAGCCAGCCCCAGAATGCCACAATCTCCAGGAAGAAAGCATCGCCCTGATGAGGCCAAGATTTGACTTTTTCTCAGCATCCAACCATGAGCAAATCAATTCCTAATGTTTAGCCCCACCCATTCCATGATATTTGCTTGAGCAGCCAAAGGAAACTAAACAGACTCCAGATTCCAAGTCCCTTTGAGCAAGTAATGAGGGACATCACCACATCTCAAGCCCAAATAATGAATTGAAAATATATTCAAATATATATATATATATATATATATATATATATATATATATATATATATATATTATACTGGAAGAGGCAAATCGATATTTAAATATGTTACTTTTAGTATCTTATTAATAACTGTCTTATGGATACTCTGTAGCATTTTGTTTAGTCTTGTGGGTTTTCTAATTTTAAATTCTTAAAGTAGTGTAAAGAGAAAGTAAACTTAGAACTCCTAATTAAGTAAAAATTGAAAAAAAAAATCAAAACCTGGTTCCTGCTAACACTCAATATTCTTCTTGCTTAGAACCTGTTCTAATCTTTCATTAATTTGGCATTGTAATAAAATTCCTGATGGAAATTGGGAGGGATAAGGGTTGGTAACTTCTAGCTGTTACATCTATAGACCATAGCAAAAAAATTTGTGAGGATATGGAGAACGTGGAGACAGAAGGGGTGAGTATGGTGCAGTAATTTTTTTCATTTTTTTTACGTTTCTGAGTAACAAGAATTTTCATTCTTCTTCTGTATCCTTTATCCTTCAGGTTACACAAACAAGGTCATTCATAAATTTATTCTAAGATCATTGATTTATGCATAAAACTGCAGAGGAAGTTTTAAAATGAAAAAAAAATAAAACCCTAATCCATAAAAAAGTTTATTTCTGCAATATAAAATATAAAAGTCCTATTTGGTGAGATAGCAATAAATACATTCATTATAAGACATTAATTTTTTTGCTTAGAAAGGAAACACCTCACAATGTGCTTTACCGCAAGTAAGAATAAGAATCTATGCTCTTATAATTGTAGAGTTGTTTTCTAAAATAATTAGCATAGAGACATTTTTCTTGCACACTTCGAGGACTTAAACTTCTGGCCAAGATGGATTAAAAGGGACTGGATTTACCTTCTTACTTGAAAAAATAAATCCAACAGAAAAGACACAATATATAAGCAAGAATTTTCAAAACACTGGTTATCAGGTAATAGAGGACAAGGATCCCTGAAAGACAGAAAACAAATGAGGTGAGTCCTATAGTCATCCCAGCTAATGTCCCTGAGAAAGTTTACAGGCTATGATACAGGGAGTGACACCCAAGAAGAGTGCGGTAGACATGCCAAGGTAAGTGCAGGGTCCAAGGAACCAGCATGGCTATGCTTTCTTTTTGTTTTTGAATACCTACTGTGTACCAGACATTTTGTACCAGGACAGTGCTGAGTAGTACATAAGCCAATTTTTATTTTACTTTTATTTAAAATCAGAGAAGTGTAGCTTTACAGAACAGTTGTACATAAAATACAAAAATACAGAGTTCCCGTGTACCACCCTACTATTAACACCTTGCATTAGTGTGGTATATTTGTTACAATTCATGAAAGAACATTTTTTTATAATTGTACTCTTTATATAAATTATTTATAACTGTACTATTAACTATAGTCCATATAGTTAAAACAAGGGTTCACTGTTGTGAATAGTTTTAACAGTACAGATACTGGAGAGGAAAGAACTTCTCAGAGAGGCAAAGTCTGAATATCTGCTGAGTGACCCTCAAGTATCCAGAAGACTATGGATCAGCATATGAGTGTGAGCAAACTACTAATGTCCAGAAAAAGAACCAGAAAGATTAGGGGGAGAAGTACACAGCTCTAAAAAGTGCTGGGGATAGTGCCTGTTTGCACCAGCCAGACTGGAAAAACCTTACAATTCATAGGGAATTAGGTAAAGTATGCAGAATATTGTTGCTTTAGTGATAGGCAATAATTAGCCCTAGACTAAACTTCTAGTTCTTTTTAACTAATTATGAAACAAGACCTGAAAAGTTCCAATGGTTTCCATGTAACTTAAAGATGAGCAAAACAAGAGTAAGCTGTGACACAAGATTGAGAAAATTCATATGCTTAAAATTGCAATTGACAAATGAGGATAAAGAGAATAGAGTAGGGACATAAAATATACTTGAAGTAACAGTAATAATGGACAAAAGTCTCAAAATGTGATGAAAATTATAAGGCCATAGACAGAAGATGTTCCACTAAGTCCAAGAAAAAGTAACATGAAGAAAACTACAAAGATCATCATAATGAAATTGCTCAAAATTAGTGATAATAAAAAAATCCTCAAAGTAACCATGGGGATGGGGAAGAGATGTTAAATACACAATAACAAATATGAAGATGGAGCATATTCCTCATCAGAAACAAGGCAAGGAAAAAGTCTAAAAAAATGCAAAACTATAAATTTATATCCATCAAAATTCTTCAAATCTGAAAACTCCAAAATATTCAGGAAATAAATACTAAAAACCAAACTTCTTTCAAAAGCAGGCAAAATAATGACATTTTCAGACATACAACGTATTCATTCATCATCAGCAAATCCACACTGCTGAAAATATTAAAGAAAATTAATGAACAGAAACTGATAACAATTGGAAAAATGGATCTACAAAGGAAAAAAGGGCAGCAGAAATAGTAACTGCATGGATAATTACATTATTTTTTCTTATGATATAAATATTTTTAGAGAATAATCAACTAGTTTAACAAAAACAAAATTCTGAAGTTTATAAAATGTTAAAGTAAAGGCTAGGAGGTGAGACATGAAATTACAGTATTGTAAGTTTCCTAAACTTTTATGTGTATTTATATAGTGTTACTTAAAGATAGAATTTGATGAGGAAAAGATGTGCATGATAAATTTGAAAGCAACAATTAAGGTGACAAATCAAAGAGATATATAAAGTTAATAGATTACAAAGGGGATAAAATAAAATGATTTGAAACTCAACTAACAAAAGGAAAGCAGAAAAAGAGGAAAAAAAGAGGCGATTGAATAAAAAGAAAATTAAATGATAGATTCAAACCTAACCACATCAATAATCATATGAAATACAATTAAAATGTAGATATTGTCTGCTTAAAGAAGCACTTCCATGCTGCCTGCATGGAATACAGATTAAATGTAAAGACATAAATGAGTTATAAGTAAAATAATGGGTAAAGATGCAACATGCTAACAGTAAAGAAAAGAAAGCTGGAACAGATATATTAATATCAGACAAAATAGATTCTGGAGCAAAGAGTATTTTCTGATTTAAAGAGCTATCATTTCATAATGATAAAAATGTCGGTTTATCAAGGGGGTGCACAAATAATCAATATTTATACAACTAACAGAGCTTTATAATGCATGAAGCCAAACCTAGCAGAACTGCAAGGAGCAATAGAAAATAAAAAACAAAACAAAACAAAACAAAATCACACTAGGAGATTTCAATAGTCTTTTCTCAATAATTGATAAAACAAAGTAGACAGAAATGCAATACGAATTTAGAAGACATAATTACAATTTCTGCCAATTTGACCTAATTGACATGTATAATACATTTTACACAACAATAGAATGCACTTTCATTTCAAGTCAGCAATGGGACATTTACTAAGAAAGAATATATTCTGAGACAGACCAATAGTCCCAATAAATGTAACAGGATTCATTTCATGCAAAGTATATTTCTGAGCACAATAGAATTTAATTAGAAAGCGATAACAATTTATCACTAAAAAATTCTCAAATATTTGAAAACAAATAACACTTCTATAAAATCCATGGTTCAAAGAAGAATTTACAAGATAAATTAGAAACCGTTTTGAATTAAATAAAAATGAAAGTATAATTTACCAAAGTTGTGGTATGCCACTGAATCCATACTGAGTGAGAAATCAATGGCCTACACAAGGGAAAACAAGAAAGGTGTCAAATCAACAACCCTGGCTTTCATCTTAAGGATCTAGAAAACAAGTAAGCTAAAGAAAGGAATGACATAGATAAGAGTCAAAACTCGTTTAAATAGAACATTAAGAATTATTAAAGAAAATAAATGAAATCAAAAGTCATTTGAGAAGATCATTAAAATTGAGAAATTCTAGCAAGGATGATCATTAAAAAGGAGGACACAAATTACAACGTCTGGCATTAGACAGAGAATATCACTACTGATTCTATGGACACTAAGAAGAATATAAAGAAAACTACATCATCAATTGTATTTCTATGCTGACGTGCAACTTTTGAAAATTGAAATAAAAAGCAACATACTATTTAAAATAGCAACAAAAAATGCAATAGGTGTAAATCTGGCAAAAGATGTACAAGACCTTTAAATGAAAACTACAAATCAATGCTTATAGAAATTAAAGACCTAAATAAATGATGAGAAACACCATGTTCATGGGTCAGAGGAATCAATGCTGTTAAGATGTTATTTGTCACAAATTAATTAGTAGTTTCAATACAGTACGAGTAAAAATCCTGTAAGTTTTTTTGTAGAAATTTACCAGCCAATTCTAAAATTCTTACATGCATGAATTATTTGGAGGATGATCACTACCTGACTGTAAAACTTACAATGCAGCTGCATTAATTAAAATAGTGTGGTATTGACATAAAGATAAACAAATAGATTGATGGAACCGAAGAAAGATTCCAAAATTAGGCTCAACTTAGAGGTGCAATTGATTTTCATCAAAGATTCAACAGAATCTCAGTAGAGATAGGATATTCTTTTCAAAAAATAGTTCTGGGATAATTGTATAATCACATGCAAAGAAACTGAATTTCAATCCAATCATCATACCATATGCAAAAATCAACTCAACATGGATCAAAGTCAAATTTTAAAATCAAAATCCAGAAAACTATTAGAAAGAAATGCAGGAGAAAATAGTTGTGACCTGGCGTTAGCCAAAGGTTACTTAGATATGACGCCAAAAGTACAATATATAAAAGAAAAATAAAAGATAAATTATTTTTTGTCATATCAAAAACTTAAAATACATTGTTTCCAAAAGACACTGTTGAAAGAATGAAAAGACAAGCCACAGCCTGGGAGAAAATATTTGCCAATCATTTATCTGATGAAGGACTTGTATCCAGCATATATAAAGATCACTTGTGCATAAGATTTGAATGGACACTTCACAAAAGAATAGATATAAATGGAAAATAAGCTCATAAAAAGATGCTCAGCATCATTAATCATTTGGGAATTTCAAATTAAAACTGCAATGAAATACCATTAACATACCTATAAGAATAGTCAAAATTAAAAATACTGACCATTCTAAGTATTGGTAAGGGTATGGAGGAAGTGGACCTCTCATGAATTTAATTTAAAATTGTACAACCACATTGGGAAAGATTTTGCCTTTTTCATAAATTGTTAAGCATACACTTCCACCAGCTATTGTACTCCTAGGAATTTGCACAAGAGAAATGAAAGTGTACATCTGACAAAATAGTGGTTTCCAATATTCATAGCAGCTTTATCTAGAACAGCCGCAAAGTGTCCATCAATAGATAAATGGTAAATAAATAGTGGTATAAGTATACAACGGAATACTACTCAGCAATAAAAAAGTAAATATTGATACATGCAAAATCTTGGATGAATCTTAAAATAATTATTCCAAAAGAAAGAAGACAAACCAAAAGGTAAACAATACATAATTCCAGTTACATACAATTCTAGAAAATTCATAGTAATTGGTAGCGACAAAAGTCAAGTCATGGTTGTCTGGGGAGGTTGAGGGGGAGGGGTTGAAGGGAGGGATTACAGAGAAGCATGGGGAAACTTTTGGGGTGATAGATACGTTCATTGTGCTGATGATTCATCAGTTGTTTACATAAGCAAAAACTCACCAAAATGTGCAGTTTAAATATATTCAATGTATTATACATCAATTATATGTGAGTAATTCTATTTAAAAAGCTGGATTTCTTCTAGTCTAAAAAAATAGCGATAATTTTTTCCTCTAACTCTGCATATGAAAAACTATTTTAGATTCCATTGATATTTGAACACTTTAAAGAGTAACTACCTATCCTCTAATATCTCTTGGAGGTAGGTGGTGAATAAAATTGTCTTTTTTTTAAATGAAGAAAAAAGTGCTTGCGTATGTATGTAGAGAGTTGCACAGAATCACAGAAATAATGAATCTGTTTGTTCCGAGTAGATCATAATGTGTGGACTGACTTAAAGCCTTTGCCAGCTCTATTGCTCATTCGTGGTCTCTGTCAGTGTCCACTGACAGACAAGAACCCAGATCAGATCATTCATCTGTCATCTGAAAATATTGGTCTAAATTTGTCAAACAAAAAAAGAAGCCAATCTGGAAAATTCACAGAAAAGTCTCATTTGGGTGAATGCTGGTAAGAAAAAGAGGAAGCAATGCATGGTAAAATCAGATATAAGCTAAGAAAATTTAATGCCATATAATTTCTACATAAAATGAAGATGGTTTTCTCATACAACTCAGGTTCATAAGGGTGTAAGAGTGACCTCTAGTTTCAAATGACTGAACAAAGGAAATCAATCTTGAGGCATTTCAGTAACCTAAAATGACAGCAGTTAAACTGGGATAGAAAGACAATGATTGAAATTCAGCATAATTTCTAATAAATATGGTATCCCATCTCACTTGAATTGCTTTTCTAGAATAGGAACTTAAAGGTTTAATTGGGGAAGGAATAGCTTATATGGGGTCTTGGAAGAACGGCGAGATAAGGAGGAACCGAAGGCTGAATGAGTGGTGATGCATTTGGGACTCCATCCAGCCCACACTCAGTTCACCCCTAGTGGATGTTGCAACCGTGGAAAGCCATGTTTGTAGTAGGTGACCATCCCCGGTCACAGAGAGCTGTGCTCCTGATGGATGCATGACCCAGATGAGGAATAGACACATTTGTCCCTAATGCCATGTGACAGCACATCTCCAGTGTCTGGGCTGCCAACCAGGAACACAGAGCTAACATTAAGTTCTTGAAATGGGAAGTGAGGATAAGATCCTTTTGGGAGACCCCAATAAGTGGGTAGCTTGAGGCCCATAAAGCTGGAGCTCCAGTTGTGTGTGTGTGTGTGTGTGTGTGTGTGTGTGTGTGTAAAGAGAGAGAGAACAAGAGAGAAAGGGAGAGAAAGGGTCAGAGGAATTGCACGTAATCTCCCTGTTTCTCCTTGAGACTCATCTGTGCTCTGACCTATCAGATTACATGAAGAATTTTGTTGACTCTGTATAATTCTTTTGGATAAATTAATCTGTACATATTGAATTTTGGTTTCTTGCAGCTAAGATTTCAGATTAAGACAAGAATGCTGTAACCTTTAAATTTTATAGTAATTTACAGTCAGTAGATACACGTAGTTCAAATCCACATACACCATCCATGACAGATGTCTGGCTAATCTTTGCTTCAATACCTCCAGTACCTAAAACCTAAGGACATGAAGTCAGGACCTCAAAAATCAATTTGTGCAATTAAAGCAGCACAATAGTTACTGAAAAGACATTTTTATTTTGAGTTGAAATTTCTGTGTAAATTGTATCCATTAGTCTTAATCATATTCTCCTAGAATCACAAAATATAGCAGGGATTTAAATCCCGGGTCAGCCAATCCCTGGTATTGTAACACTGGGCAAAATCTGAGCTTTGCTCTGCCTCAGTTTTTGAGTTACTATGGTGAATAAAAGGAATAATGTGAGTAATTTATTTGGCTCAGTCTGCTTAATAAGCACAACCTTCTGCTTCAGAATGATAATAAGAAAGGCTTTATTTTAATTACTACCATTTGATAACTGGTGTGAAAAGCAATCCTTGGATTTTGATGCCCCTGAAGTCACCACAGAAGCTGAGAAACTGCATGTTTTCTAGGAAGGTGGTCTTGATTTCTACCCAAAGCAGATGTGGGTGATTGTGTGCACTCAGAAAAAGCAAAAACAAACAAACAAACAAAAACAAAGAAAAACAAACAAAAAACGTCTTAGAAGTTGTTTGTCCAGAGTTGTGGTGAAAATTTGAGGGCAGATAGCTTTTAATTTGAACTTGTTGTTGTCCCCTGCAGATGGGTCTTAATCATATTACTGGAGACCTTTATAAACAGAATGAGATTCAGACAGAGAGAGAGAGAGAGAGAGAGAGAGAAAGAGAGAGCCATGAAAGCAAGAAGCTGCAATCAACAGAAACCAGAAGAGATGGGAGAGACCAGGAGATGCCACCATGTGCCTTGTCATGTGACAAACTTAGGATGAAAGATCACCAGCAGCCCGCCCCAGAACGCCAGTCTCTGGGGAAAAATCATCACCTCAACACCTTGATTTGGACTTTCTTTTAGCCTCAACACCATAAGCAAATACATTCCCACTGTTTAAACCAAACCATTGCATTGACATTTGCTCAAGTAGCCAAGGAAACTGGAAAACCTAGTTTCTTTTCCAGGTTGAAATCTGCATCCACTGGGCAATCATGAAGGATTAGATGAATGTGTGGTTTTATGAATGACTGACTATAAGTCACATGTTTTGGTCAGTCAAATATCATTTTTGATAAAGAAGAAGGCATGTGCTAAGAACGTTTTTGTTGTAATCTTTATACTACCTATATAGTGATAGCTGAAATGCTGTTGAATTTGTCTATAAAGGCAGGCCTGTCAGAACAATTCACCATCAGGACTGGGAAAACTAAATATTACCATGCTTATACTTGCCCTAACATCACAAAAAAAGCCCATTAGGGGAAATGCTTCTACGGATGTTATTGAGAATTTTTCCCATTGGTTTTCTCCTACCATGATGAGCTCTGTACTCCTTTTCACCAAAATTATTTCAGAATATTTTTTTCTTTGCCTGGGCCAGACGTAACGGTTGCAACCATTTTCCATTTTAACCCGAGTAACTTGGTGGGCATTTTACAGACCTCTAAGCATTGCAGCAAAATGTTAACTCCTAGAAGGGAGTCTCCCTTAAGTACAACAACTAAATGAAGATCTATTGTTCCATAAATAAGTAGTTAACTATCTGTATCAAATTCCCTGAAGTGAAAGTGATAAGAGTTGTTATTTATATTTCAATCGATAAACTGTATTTACTCTTTTTTTTCTAAATATAACAACCAATTTGTTCCATTTACTATACCTAGATAGCTTTTTGGCATTCCTTGTATTGTTTATAAAACAGGAAATCTGCAATGAAATAGTGCTTACCAGAACCTCAGCCACACATCAGTGTTGTACAGAGTGTGGTTACAGAACAGTTTCAAATTTCATTTGAGTAAACTAACTTGTCCAGATTTGGAATTTCAAAATTGCACTGCCTGGACTAAAGATGGCTGTTTCCAGAAGTCACAGCACAATCTGAATGCATGATGTTTAATGAGGTCACTTATGTCATGCTCTGCTTAGTCCCTGGGGTTAACATCTGAGTATTTAGGCACTAACGGACCTTTCTGTAATTGTTAGAGCCATGCAGTGGTGAAGAGTTTCCAATAATCTTTAAGCATCTAACTAAATAATTGAGTTCACATGCCCCTTCTCTTAAGTTCAAGACACACCATTTCAAGAAATCTATACTAGCTCTCATCCACTACTTAGCATGACCATCAATTGTGGTTTTTATTTAGCATTCTGTATACTTTGGTATCATGTTCATTCATTGAGAGCCTGACACATGTCAGTTGCAGGATACAGAGCAGTGAAAGGGCAAAATAAGTCATTACCATTATGGAACTTACATTATACATTATTACCCATCCATAATATAAATGAAGGAATGATTTTTTTTTTTTTAGAAAAGCAATATTGATATGCAGAGCTTATCAAGATCTGATCTGATCTAGTACAGCATGTGACTCTAAGCTTTATGAATGAGTACAGTGGGCAAGCAGGAGAGAAAACACCGGACATTCACATGAGTTGGAACTAAGACCATTTAGTTCATAACATAAATATGAAATTCAGAGGTAGGCAAATCTGAACCCAACAATCAAATGGTAGTCATTCTGTCACTCTTCATTCATTCAATAATAATACAGTTATCAACACTTATTTACCAGACATTCTGCTAGGAAATGCAGTTATAAAAAAAAATGTCAGATATGTTTTCCTCTATAAGGGGGCAAAAATAGGAAAACTAATTATTGTCATCAAGGTTGATAAGTACAAATTGCTATGGGAAAGTGAAAAAGGAGATGCCACACTAAGCCTTTAGGTACATGAATAAGTGTTCCCTCAAGAAGCAGACTGAATCTCAGAGGATAAAAGATGTTATATAGGAGGAAAGATAGTTCCAGTCAGAATAAATAGAATGTGGAAATCCATAATCCCCAGGTGTTCCAGTTTGCTAAAGCTGCCGTTATGCAAAATACCAGAAATGGATTGGCTTTTATAAAGGGGATGGTCTAGTTTGCTAATGCTGCCAGCACGCGAAACACGAGAGATAGATCGGCTTTTATAAAGGGGGTTTATTTGGTTACACAGTTACAGTCTTAAGGCCATAAAGTGTCCAAGGTAACACATCAGCAATCGGGTACCTTCACTGGAGGATGGCCAATGGTGTCCAGAAAACCTCTGTTAGCGGGAAGGCACATGGCTGGCGTCTACTTCAAAGTTCTGGTTTCAAAATGGCTTTCTCCCAGGACGTTCCTCTCTAGGCTGCAGTTCCTAAAAAATGTCACTCTTAGTTGCACTTGGGGTATTTGCCCTCTCTCAGCTTCTCTGGAGCAAGGGTCTGCTTTCAACAGCCATCTTCAAACTGCAGTTCCTCTCTCAGCTTCTGGGCATTCTTCAGAGTGTCTCTCTTGGCTGTAGCAGCTTGCTCCTTCAGTCTGATCTTATATAGTGCTCCAGTAATTTAATTCAGACCCACCCTGAATGGCGGGCCAACACCTCCATGGAAATTATCCAATCAGAGTCATCACCCACAGTTGGGTGGGGTGCATCTCCATGGAAACACTCAAAGAATTACAATCTAATCAACACTGATACCTCTGCCCACACAAGATTATATCAAAGATAATGGAGTTTTGGGGGACATAATACATTCAAACCAGCACAGGGGATTTATTGGGTAACAATTTTACAGTCCTAAGGCCATAAAAGTGTTCAGACTAAGGCATCAACAAGAGGGTGCTTTCACTGAAGGAAGGACAATGGCGTCTGGAACATCTTTGTTGGCTGGGAAGGCACATGGCTGGTGCCTGCTGGTCCTTTGCTCCAGGTTCTGGTTTCAAAATGGCCTTCTCCAAAATGTCCCTGAGCTTCTGTTTCTCTTAGCTTCTCTCTCTTAGCCTCTGTACATTCTTGCTTATTCTTCCAGGGTGTTTCTCTCTAAGTGTATAGGGGTCTTCTCTTAGCTTCTCCTGGGGCAAACACTGGGCTTCATCTCTTAGCTTAGCATCTCCAAACATCCTTCTGTCTGCATCTCCAAGCATCCCAAGCATCTGGGTCTGTGTGGGTTCTCAGCTCTCTTAAGGAGTTCAGTGATCTAATTAAGACCTACCCTTAATAGGGAGGTGACACCTTCATGGAAATGATCTAATCAGAAGGTTGCACCTACAGTTGGGTGGGTCACATCTCCATGGAAATGTTCAATCAAATGATTCCACCCAACAAGATTGGATTAAAAGATCATGGCTTTTCTGGGGTCCATAACAGCTTCAAACTGGCATATCAGGTATCAAAGGCAAGGACTAAACCAATGTCCTGGGAGCTAAATGGAGTAAAGAATTAAAGAAGGAAACCTACATCTCATTTAAGAAATTAAGCAAGACACAACTCTGACAAATTTTATAAAATATTTGGAACTTAAATGAAATTTTGGCCCTTTGACATCTTGAAGCTACCCTTCAAGATGTGTTACTTAAAGCAGTCTCCTTCTTTCATTGATTGTTAGAAGCATTAGTCATAGGAAGACACTGTTCTATATTAAAATATCCACTCCTCTGTTTATACTCTTAGTGGTTCTGTTAATCCTTGTCCTCCAGGAAGCAGATGCCAAGATGGAATTATATGTGCAATAGATGCATTGGGTAAACACCTGTGATGGATAAAGCGGACAAGGCAAAGATGACTTTCAGACCATATGCTGATCTAAAGAGATCTTGAGAAACTTGAAATATAAGAGAGAGGAGAAGGAAGGAGGATTGGGTAAAAGAGTCTCAGATGATAGTACAGTTCTAAGAAAGGGTTGGCCAGGCCAAAGGGGAGTTCTTGAGCCAAACTTGCCCATCTTGAAGAATGGACTGGCACTTGTACTTCCCTTGTGCTCTTCCACTGCCTGGGAGCTGTCTGGAGAGTAAGACCAGATGTTTCAGAGGGGCAACAGCTGGGGCTGTCAGACAACTATGCCCCCCACAGCAATATGTTTAACTCCGGGCAATGTATTCAACTCTTGTAAGACTCAGTTTCATAGCAGACACCATAAAGACAATGCCTTTGACATCCTTCAGGGAATGAAGCAAGTGAGGGTCAATGGTTGGCACTGTGTCTAACATATAAGAATCACTGAGACTTTTCTATTTCCCGAGATTCTGTATACCACTTGAAATAAAGACTTCTTTAGATTCTTTTATATTCACCAGAGCTCATATAATAAAGATTCAAGGTATGCTTTTTCAACATGCACCTGCCAATGACCACCCAGAACCTACTTGTTGGCAAATTAAACTGAGTTTATTACCTGCTGCAAAAAGGTGGATGGCATACCCTGGGAAACTGAGGGGCAACCTTGTAAGTAAGAAGATGTCGGGTGGGGTTTTCATAAAATTTTGGCCTGTGTTACATGATTTTGAGGAGGGACTCAAGGAAGAAGATCCATGTTCTGGTTTGAGTGTTGTCAGAAAGCATGGACAATTTTATGGTTTAATAACTCTTTTATCTAAGAGGCAATAGGAAAAATGTTAAAGGAGCAGTGGTATCCCTCATGTTAATTGGGAGAGAAAGGTGTTTGATCATTTTTTTTATCTGGTAGGATGCTTGTTTGGTGCTGTGCTTACACATGGTAATGAGTGATCTTGTTCTATCTTCTCCCATCAGAGTCATCATTACTTTGTCTGATGTTGGTGATCTGTGAGTTGTTTCTGTTGAACAGTGAGCACCAAGTCCAGCTCTCAGGGCCAGCCCAGCTACCAACTGGCATCTCTGAGAGTTGGGCAACAGGAGGAGAGGAGCCTCAATACTCACCTAAGCAACCAAAAATAAAGAGAGTAAGTCAATCACATGGGCCCAAACAAGAGACATAAATGGAGTGGAAAATTCCCAGAAGCCTATGCAGAGTCTTACTTAACAAGAAATTAGGTGTTTACAAACTGTTTCAGTTTTGTGTCTAATTAATAATAGCTCTTCTGGAGTCTATTTGTGGATCTTTTCAATGGACCAATGCTACCTTTAGTACCTGTCATTAAACATCATACCTATTTTGTGATATGGAATCAAATTCAGAATTTCAAGTGGGAGAAAAAATCTGATCCTTAAAGCATCTAATCATCTGGGAGAGAAAGGCACAGACTATTCATTCAATTTTATCTGGGTTCACATGACATCCACTATCCCCAATTTTTGGAAACAAGAAAAATGTCAAGATGACATAAAATACCAGGTTTTCATTTAATTACTGGGATTAACACCAAGTAAATCATAGCCCTCCCTCAAATGTTAATACCTTGGATAATATGTTGGTGAAATATCTAACATAAATCTCCCTTTAAAAAAATTAATACAATAGGCATACACTTGTTTGGCCTCTGAAAGCATGAAAAATAAAAATTGGTTGATGGTGCTTGATTTTATAACCATTTGGCAGCTAGTCCGTAATGTAATCTGCGTCCATTTCCCTATTCTTCCAAATCCATTCACACCCTTCAAAATGTCACAACTAATGACACCACATCTCCAGCCCCCAGAGAACAGAAACTTCACACCAACTCTATTTCTTCAGCCGTGGGGCTCTGTACAGTCAAGCATATAATCAGCCTTTTGTTAAATACTCTGAAATGTTCTAAGCCAAAACAAAAGAATAACTCAGACAAACAAAAGACTTTGAAAACAAATGAAGTTTCTATCTGAATACATTATCCCATTCTGCATGTTTTTCCAACCCCACACCTTCCCTTTCTCTAACTCAGTCTGCAATTAGCACACATCCATGTTTGACTGTTTTCAGAGGTACCGCTTCATCTGCTGGATTAAGTCTGACAAAGGAGCACGCCCCATCTACGGTAGGACGGAGCAAATGACAAGCAATAACCGACAGGTGATTTTAGCAGGGAGACAGTGTCTGCATAAATATCAGGCCATGTTCCAAACGAAGTCCGAAAGAATAAACATTAATTAGTGACACCTGGAAGGTTCATGTCTGAATTCTCGGAGTCCTTATTTTAGCGGCAGTTTGGTTGTTCAGAAAAAATGTAGAGTATTTATTTGTTAGTAACCGTAAGAGTGACTGAAAAGTCCATTAACACAAAATCCTTTATGTCCAATATTTTAGCTCCAAAGTATACCTATTTTGACCCCAACTGAACTAGGTATTTAGGTGAATATAAGAGACCCTGCTTTAGGCTCTTAAAGGAGACATCCCTGATCAAGCCCTCATTGATCATTTCTGTCCTCTGTCTCCTCTCAGAACAGGAGCTATCTACATTTTACCCTTCTATTTCCCCCTATTTCCCAGATAGACTGGGTATAGGTTATTCAATAGCAGGGATATAGTCCCTCAAATATATCTTAAATATGTTCCATCAGAGACTCAACTACAGTTATCTAAAAGCAAAAATATGAAGCTTGCTAAATGCTTGAAAGAAGAAAGAAAGGATAGCTTTCACTTGGTAAAAACAACAGATATTTATTTATTCCTAATCATTTGTTGTGTGTAGGTGAGGCAAATAATACAAAGATTAAAAAGACAGATTTTGCAACCTAAAAAGATGTAGTCTATTAAGGAAGATATGAAAATATATCCAAGGCCATAGGACATTTTAAATGGCATAGAAGTGAAACAAACTTCTAAGGGGAGGCAGCCACATCGAGTAGGAGCATTGGGAACGGTTTCGGTGAAAGACTGGTATTTAATTGAACTTTCAGGGATGGATGGAATTCTGATATGTGGGCAGAAGTGATAAGTACTAATTCCAGGTGGGAGGGAGAGCCTGAACACAAAGATGGAGAGCGTTAAATGCCAAGGTGAAAAGCTCGTTTTCAAATGTCTTGTACTGGGGAGGATGACTTTGAGTGGAAAATAACTGGGAAGAGAGAATATAAGGCAGCCAGATAAGAGGATATTATATGCATTCAGGTGGAAACTAATGAAGACCAGATCCAAGATGGAGGCACTGGGCAATACAAAGAGGGGTCAGCTGTGAAGGTACAGCAGTGGTTGAGCACATGGCTTGGTAACTGGAGGGATGGGGGTGACTTGAAGAGAGAGGAAGAATATCTGGGCTTTTTTACTCTGAACTTTTGTCTTGCTTATTTCTGAAAATGATTGGAAGTCCCATGGTGCATTGATGTCCAAAACGATAGCAAGGACTCAGATATGGACATGTAAAATGAAGCCACTCTGTTTGAGGGGAAAATAAACAGTTGTTTGGGCAGGGCTGGAAAATTAATCAAGGGTGTATTTGAACAGAAGAGTCACAGTCATCATCCTCATCATCATTTTCACTGCTTAACTTAATGTGAGAGTTACTGCTGTGTCTACCACCTGCCTCACACTAGAGTCTCAGGTAGATATAAAGGAAAACAGATCCATGGTGCTTGGTCTTAAGTGAGTTCTAGTTGAATTGAGCTAAAGAAATCAATATGAAAATGAAAAAGTGTCTCCATGGCAGTATAGGGCATTGCTTATATTTAAAATAGCACTTTTGCTTTTTTCAAAACCATTTTGCATATGTCATCAAATTCAATGTTGTGAAAGCTGTGTAGGAAGAGCAGGAATTGCCAAACCAGTCTGTGCTGTGGGGAAAAGGGTTCTACCATTTTCCTCGAAGCTAGTGCACTTAAAGGCAAGTGGCATGATCTCAGGTCTTTGGGAAATATTTGACAGATTTCTGAACTTTTCTCTAACCAAATAAACTTTAGAGAGTCCATTGACTTGAGTGAATAAAATTTGGCGAAGCCAGTTGAGAATAAGAGAAATGAATTGGGGGTAAACAGTGGAAACTAAAAAACTCTCTGAGACAGGGGTCAGTGAATTATGGCCCACAAGCTAAGAATATTTGTATCATTATTAAATAATTGAAAAGAAGCCAAAGATGAATAACATTTTGTGACACAACTGACACATGAAATTCATATTTCAGTATCTATAAAGAAAGTTGTTTCAGGACACAGCTAGGTTCTCTAGTTTACAAATTGTCTATGCTGCTCTCACATTACAGTGGCAGAGTTGGGTTATCATGTCAGAGACCACATGCCCCCCAGCCAAAAACACTTACTATCTGTCCTGTTACAGAAAAATTTACTGACCCCTGATATAAGACAAAACATGAGGACAGCATTTCATAGTGACTTTGATCAGCCTAACACACTGATGAGGAAAGAGCCATTACAAGTTACAGCTTCAGAAGTGAAAGAGCAAGGATTGGTATTTGGGGCAGGAAGCGTCCCTTTCAGCTCTCATTTATTCCAAAAGTTTTTAATAACAACAACAAAAACAATAATAATACAAGAACAACAACAACAGGTAATGTGAATTTTGTGTTTTTTCGGTCATGGCACCATTCTATGTCCTTACGTGCATTGCCTAGTTGTCCTCATGGCTATGAGCTCTTCCTGTTTTAAGCTGTGGAAACAAAGAAGCAGAAACATTAATGACTTACCTGCCCCAGAACAGTGCCTGGATGGCCTCTGGCTGCACTTGAGCTGTCTGGCTCTCCGGGGGTGCTCTTAATCAGCCCATCTTTCCCTTGTGAGAATATTTTTATACTTCTGTTGGTACTTCATAATCTAGGACTTGATTATATGCCAATCCAGAAGATGGAATTCAGTCCAGTTTTACTTTCTATTACCTAAGTGGCCTTCGGTGTATCTTTTACTCTGACACAATTGGTTCTACAGTTTGTTTTTTGTTACTTCCCTTTTTCAAATCGAAAGTGTCAGGTTAGACTTGTGTTGGTTATTGTGCTGGTTTGAATGTATTGTGTCCCCCAAATGCCATTATCTTTGTGGTCTTGTGGGGCAGAGATTTGCTTGGAATGTGCCCCACCCAGCTGTGGGTGATGATTTTGATGAGATGTTCCCATGGAGGCATGGCCCCGCCCATTCGGGGTGGGCCTTGATCAGTGGAGCTATATAAATGAGCTGACTCAAAGAGAAGGAACTTAGTGAGTGCAGCTGTGAGTGGCGTTTTGAGGAGGAGCAAGCTTGCTGGAGAGGAACGCCCTGGGAGAAAGCCGTTTTGAGGCTGGAGCTTTGGAGCAGATGCCAGCTGCCTTCCTAGCTAGCAGAGGTTTTCCGGACGCCATTGGCCATCCTCCGGTGAAGGTACCCGATTGTTGAGGTGTTACCTTGGATGTTTTGTGGCCTTAAGACTGTAACTGTGTAGCAAAATAAACCCCTGTTTTATAAAAGCCTATCCATCTCTGGTGTTTTGCATTCTGCAGCATTAGCAAACTAGGACAGTTATTCTTAAACTAAGGAACAGGGATGTGCTGAAACAGGAGACTTATGATATGAATTATCAGTAAGGTTGTATATTGTGGAAATAAAGCAGGGAAGAGTCATTTTGATTTATTCTAATCATGATCTTTATTTTATTTTTAATTTCAAATAATCTTCAATGAAGGTGCAGGATATCTATGCTTAGCGAGGCTGGGATTGTGCCTGGATGGAGAACCACTGAACTATATCAAGTTTAATGGGTCCTCTGGTTCTTTAATGCTCTTTCTACTTTTTGATTGTTTCTATGATTTATTTCTTCTGTTCTAGCTATTTGGCTTCTCTCTTTGCCATCTTCTGTTGGCAGTTAACTTTTATTTATTGATTTATTTTTGTGAGGACAGGGATTACTTATCCCTGTTTTGTGGATGCTCGTCATATCTTGCACTTCATTCACTCTAAGTGTTCTTGGAGGTCCTCTGGTGTGTCCAGAGGTCAAGGATGAAGGATAACAAAACTGGAAGTGGGAGGCTTCAATCTTGACCCTCTTCTTGCTCTTTCTATTTTCCCCAATTTATTTATCAATTTATTTATCTCCTCCCTTTTCTGACTTTAGCATATTTTCAGTGTCTTCATTTATCCTCTGTTACTTAGCTGAAATCTTGATTTAAGGCAATGACTGATAAATTCCTAGAACTGAACTCCCAAAACTAGTAGCAAAGTGAAATGTTAACCCTTTCATACGATATTTTTGGATATCTAGTGGCCAGTTATTTACACTAACTGGGGAAAATTCCCAGTGATGAGATTTCAAGCATGAGTAAGGCAAGTGGGAGAGACTTTTGCAGGTACAGAGGTCTCGGTGAAAATCCAGAGATGACGGGATGTGATGACTTCATGTTTAAGACAGTCATAACCTCAGAAAAGGTAATAAAACCAAACAAAGGAACAAGAACAAACAAAAACATGTTCTGGGAAATTCCAGGGCAACTGATTTGCTGTTAATCTTTCATTTGGCTTCTCTTCAATGAAGAGAATTTTGTCAATTTTTGTTTCTACTCCAAAAAGAACTGTGCTACATACCTGATGCACTGTGTATCAATTGGAAGTTATCAACTTAGTCATTATTTTCTTTTTAAAGTTTTAACAGAAATAGTAAGCGAATTAGATAGTAACCTACTTCATCAAAAACATAAGTAATTTTACTTTTTATGAACCAAAGAAGCTGTAGAGTTTTTATCTCTCATACCATCCAGCTAGTGTTAGAAAAGCAGAGATGAAGAACTAAAGGTGTGTTGTTTTAAATTGTGAGAGCAATAAGCCAAAGAAAAATACGCCAACATAGTATTTGTGGATATTTTCAGGAAATTTCCCTGACTTTTTAAAAACTTTTTCTGCCACATTTCATGAAATTTGCAATTTTTAAACATTAAGATTTCCAAATATTAAATGAATATTTTTATCTCTAAGGATTTGTTCATTACATATCATTAAGGGCTTAATGGCTATTAATTTATTTGATTCGATGGTCTTCAACCCGTCATGAACCTAGGAAATGAGAAAAGTTACTTTTAATGGGCTTAAAAAACTGAAAAATTGATAGGAAATGTGAACATACTTTTAGTTACCAGTAAAACAAGATATAACTCCCACTGACTTAAGTCACAAAGATAATTTTTGGCCACTGAAATGGTGAGGACTGGAGTAGACTGGCTTTCATCTCATGTGGTGGCATGTTCAGGATCCATTTATGCATGTTAACTCCATCCAGAAGTAAAGAGATCTTTTCTTCCTCCAAAATACTGGACAACTCCTCTGTGCTCATTCTTATTTGTGATCAAGGGGATACTCAGTTCGCATCTACTTTTAAACCATACTAATGGTAAAGAGGATGAGGTCATGTGTTTGGCTTAGCCAATCAAGATTTTTACAGAGCTAGGTGGCTGGGAAGAGTGGGACATAGTTGGGAGGCATGTGACATGAAATTGGGGTGAACAAGCCCATGTCCACGAAGCATAACATAGGTAGATCTCTACAGAAGAAGGAAGCTGGAAGGGCTGCGAGGTAGAGATGAAAGAAATCAAGGCCCTGGGGAAAGAGGGAAGTGTCCTCACCTTGGTCTCCAGATGGGGGACTGGAGAATCCTGAAAGAAAGATGTGATGTTTCTGAAAAGCAAGCCTGGTTCCTTTTCTTTTTAGTTCTGTTCATGGCCAGATTCATTTGGCACTAAAATTCATGGGTAGCCTTAATATGTTTATCTTGTAAACACAGTTCTGAAAGGGTTGCAGTCAGTTGTAAATGTTAGTAACAGGTGGGCATCATTGTAAACCAACCTCTTATTAAAAATAAAAACTAAATTTTTCATATGTTATTAAGAAGTAACTAAGAAAATGAAATAATTTTCACTTAAAAATATTCATGATTAGGATTCTGAGGGATTATATTTATGGCAATAATCATAGCTAATACTTACTGAGTGTTTAATATGTAAGACACTATTTAAAATATTTCATATGCATTATCTTTAATATCTAATATCTTTTGATATTAAAATCTTTAGGTAGCTTTTTTTCCAGGTATTTTGGGGTGAACTTTAATAACAACATGAAGTCATGTAAATACCTCTTCAGTTGAATAAAGAATTGTTTCATCACCCAAAAAGTATCTTCATGCCTTTTTGGAATCCCCTCTCTCCATTTCCATGGTAACCACTGATTTGTTTCGTGTCCTTATGCTTTGCTTTTCCAGAATGCCATATAAATGGAATCATACAGTATACAGTCCTTTATTTCTGGCTTATTTCATTTTACATATTGCATTATATGTTGCAATATCCATACATGCACCAATAGTTCATTCTTTTTTGTTCCTGAGCATTATTACATTGTATGGATGTACCATAGTTTGCTTAAATGAACATTTGGGTCATTTATAGCTTGATGCATTTATGAATAAAGCCACAATATATA
Source organism: Choloepus didactylus (assembly GCF_015220235.1). Classification (NCBI taxonomy): domain Eukaryota; kingdom Metazoa; phylum Chordata; class Mammalia; order Pilosa; family Megalonychidae; genus Choloepus; species Choloepus didactylus. The sequence continues at coordinate 10,140,565 of NC_051323.1, read as the reverse complement.
TTATGCTTGGATTATTTGCCAGGATAAATATTTGTTTTTAGAAATAAGGAAACTGAGAAACTGAAAGTTTAAGTGACTAGCCTAGTTTCCCATTGTTAGAAGTGGCAGATCTCATATGTGAACCAAAGCAATGGAGCCCCAGGTTGCATGCTTTTCACCTCTACCTCAACATACTTGATTTGAATATATCATTATATAAAGAATGATAAGGACAAATAAGAGAATGGCTTGTTTTTCTACATTGGTTAATATTTTTACTGTGATTATGTTATAAACCAGAAACATGACTGTAAAATAGAAAGGCTACCAGAGATCAGGGTTTTCTCCTTTGTAGGCTCTTTAGATCTCTCTCTAGATACTCTTTTTCCAGATTTAATAACCTTAAAGCAAAAGGGTGTTTTTAAAATCTTTTATAGAATATCTTGAATTAAACATTTCCTTTGATTATATATGAGATATCTTTTTATTGGCCATACACACACACACACACACACACACACCAGCACCCACATACAAATCTTATTTGTGAAATATCCTTTTCCTCTACTTGGCCACCTCAAACTTGGAAACTGCTCCACATAATAATAATAAAGGCAAACAATCTTTAGATACCTTGGGAGTCCAAAACCATTTTCTTTACAAATATTAAAAATGTGTGTCTTTTGCAAAGTTACCAAGCAAGTCCATAGCAGAACTTACATAACACATAGGAATTCTGAACCTTCCCAAATTCAATATTCTTTTCCAAACTTCCTTCATAGTTACTTCTCTTATTAAATTCAGCATAATTCGATCCAATAAATAAGTATTAGTGTCTACTAATGTGGCATCAGCCTTTGGCTATTTTGAAAAATATCATCATCATCATTATCATAATCATCAACTCCCAAAAATTTTGAGTTGTTTAGTATCAACACATTAGTTATTTCCACTTTCATGAACCTGTCATTCTATGGAGAGGACATTTTCAGCTTCATAGTAACTGCCGTCAAATTCTTTGAAACTCTTCATTTTCTTCCTGTTTTTTGCCGGGGCAGAATACCTCAATCCAAATAATCACAGGATGATCTGGCCTGTTTGTTTATTTACAAGACAACAGCTTAAAAACACACTCAGTGTTGCACTTTTCAATCGGTGTTCAACTAATTTTAGGAAACATTTTGAAAAAGGCAAAGATTACCATTATTGATTTCCAAAACTTCTCTTTTAACACTCCTTGCCTCTTTCCAGTTTTTTCCTATTATTTGTCCAGGTCTTATCCATTATTCCTGCAGTCAGCTTTTGGCTCATGGTCACTATTGAAAAATTAATCATTGCTCAAGTTTTACCCAATGAAAGCTTAATTGCTACCCTTTCTCCCACTCCAACTGGATTTGCATATTAAGAATCCTTAAATCAGGAAAAGTCTTAAAATTCCCCAAAGCATTGAAAACTAAATTAAATTTAGAAATAAATTATGAGTGAGCTTGACAAAAGTTCCTTGAATAGAAATCTTCATATTGTAAGGATAAGTGAGTATTTAACTTGTAATTGTTTGGGATCTTATTCATTCCAGTTGTCCAACCCAATTATGAAGGATTCCTAGGAGTATTCACTTATTTGTCTGCTTACCTGCAGTCTAACCTGTTTCTTCTCCTTCATATTAGTACATTTAAAATTTCTATGCTGGCATTTCTCTTTTTGAATAAATTGGAACGTATATAAACTAAGTCACCACTGTCCAGATTAGGTAAGTTTGATAAGTAATATTTTTTTTTTTCTTTGTAACCTTTTATTTTAGCCTTTATTTTATTTTTAACCTTTATTTTAAGTTCTCTTAAAAGCAATTATAACAACAACAACAAATATGATTGTGGTTCAGTATCCAGAAAATTATCAACATTGACTTTGAATTTAAGCTCATTTGTTAGGTCAGTGGAAGTTTCTGCTAATTTCAGAGACACTTTGACACCTTTTGTGGAGCTAATGCAACTGGCCAGACTAAGGTTATTTCTGCCCATTGCCTTTTTTTTTTATTTCTGAGTCCCATGGGACCACTGTGACTTCAGCTCTCTCCCTGTGGTGACGCATTCTCAGTTTGACTCCCCATTTAGTGGTCAAGGCAGTATGCCTTAATCAGCCTATGGGTGGCAAATATCTTGAGCAGATTGTAGCCTTCAGCCCACTTGAGAATTTGTTTTGCTACCTGGTGTGTCCTGAACTTCATTTACTTTTCCCCCAATACTCAGAAGTTCACATCTATGAATAAAGTCTGCCTGGGTACACTGCACCTGTTTGCTTAACTCCGTAACTAAACTAAAATCAGTCAATTGACTAAGATATGAGATGCCTGTAATTCTCAGCATTGAAAGTTCCATAGTAATAAGAAATGGCTTGCTAGCTAGCATGGAAGATCGCATAACACTGCACTGTGAAAAACAACCCCTCACATTGTGCCTAACAGGTCCATGATGATTTAGTGATTACGCATCCTGTACAGTAGGACAACTATTTATAACAATAAGAGGAAGAATTCAATGATTGATATGTATTAGTCGCCATGTGAAATGACTTACAAGCATTACTTCATTTAATATTTATCAAAATCCCATAATATCATTATATATCATTATGCATTACAATATATTCACAATGTATGGCAATGTAATATCATTATCCTGTAATATGTAGGGAAAACTTAGACAAAGAAGACATTGAAAAAGTTGAATAAAACTGCCACAGACACTAATATAGCTGGTGGAGAGAGGATGTGAAACTGTGTCTTCCTGAAATTACCCTGCATGTTCTTGAGTGCACAGTTAGGTAGAGCAGGTGCTAGAAATTGATGCAGCAACCTCATAGTCTCCTCCCTTAAGCCTGCCATGGAACTTAGTAATAAAGAGGATGATCTCACTGCATCTATTCAAGCATTTATTTATTTTTTGTCCTTCCACAGCAGAAGACATCCTAGTAGGGATAAAGATGTGTGTAGTAGATAAAGACAACTCTTACAGAAGCAGAGATGTACTAAAGAGCTCTGGCAATTCTACTTTTGTTCCCACCTGCCCATTGTTTTACTGAACTTATACAATTCTGTGTGATGTCATACTGTTGTCTGCAGCCACCCTTATATCCTCTCAGGCTTGTACAATTTGAGTGTGGGACATGAAGTTAGTCTTAGCTGCTGCAAGGCAATATGGTACATTTTCCATCTAGGGAAATTGCAGATCCGTGTCTAACTCTTCCTCTCTTCTGTTGACACCACTTCCATGTCTTTCTTGTCTAAGTCGCTGAGTCAGGGGTCCCCAACTTTCAGGTCCAATTATTTGCTGCAAGGATTTGGAGAACTCAGTAGAGATGTTGTACTCACATTTATGGTCTGTTACAGCAAAAAGATGCAGAATAAAATCAGCCAAGGGAAAGGTGCATAGGGAAAGAATCAGCTTCCCTTTGCTTTCTTCCAGTGGAGTTATAAAGACAGCACTTACTTCTCCTAGCAACGATGTATGATGCATGAGAACATGTATAGTGCATTGCTAACAAGCTCATCCAAGCCTTGGTGACCAGTGTTTTTATTGAGGGTCTGTTACAGTGACATGGAGGGCCCATAAGGCTGACCTGAGTTACTCTCCAGCACTCGGCAGGTTAAACTGATACAACATGGCCCAAGGCTCCCACCTGAATCAACTTGCTGGCGTAAGTTGTCCAGCATGGACCAAGGCACCAGGGACAGAAAGACACTCTTATTAAGCAGGATATTCCAAGGGCTTAGAGGTTATCTCTCAAGAGCAAGCCAAGGGCCAACAGAACCCATTAATGCAAAGTCATTTTTATCTCAGAATGAGAAACATGGGATATCTCTTTCCCAAAATGGTAATCAAGGATCTTAACCCTTTGATGATCATGGCTCTTTTTCCTATTAATTAATGCTTTATTTAATCTAGTGCAGATTTAGAATGGCCTATGTTTTTGCCTTGGGACCTATTTTACATTACTGCATTAAAAAAAAAAAAGAGAAAGACACCACCCCAGGACTACTCAGTGGTATTCAACTTCTGGCTCGGCTTGTCTGGATGGTCCAAGATGACCTCACATGCATTGTTGTTGCCTTGATGTGGGTGGCTCAACGGCCGGGCTCGTCTGGTTCCTTCTCCCTCTCCATAAAGTTTCAGGGCCTCTCCACATGGTCTCTTCAACAGGGATTCTCACACAACTGTTCAGAACTGCAGGAGATCACTGCAGAAGTTGCCAGCCCTGGAGGTTAGAGTGTCACTTCCACTCTACTCTCCTGGTAAAAGCAGTTAGAGTGGAATTTCAAAAAATAGAGGAAATACCCTCTACCAGATTGTAAAAGTGTCAAAGAATTTCTTGTTATCTAGAACCTGTCACAGGTCCCTGCTTACAATTCCAAAGGGTCTCATGAAATTTGTGGAATTTTTGTGTATTCAAGAGGGTTGGAAAAAATCAGGGACCTTAGAAATCCTAGCATTTAAGATGAAAAACCTGAGAATCACCTTGCTTAAATGACATGCCGACAGCCACAGAAAATATGGATTACAATCTGTATTTGAACTCAAGTCTCTCCTCTAAGCCCACTGCTTTATCCACTATTAAAGGTAGCAAGAATATAGGTACAAAATTGCATGGCATCAGTTCTAAGAGCTTTGGACTTTTTGAGAGAATAGGAAAGTTTGTAGGGAAAAATGGAATTGATGTGAGTTTTAAGGGGCAGAAGGATTTAGATGTGTAGAAGAGAGTAAGGTAGCATCTTTCTCTAAATGTGGAAAAAGTAAAGGGGGACAATATATATGAATAGCAGAAATAAAATTAGACATGGTGCTAGAATAGATCGTAAGGAACCATAAGTGAATAAATCAGAGTCAGTGTAAGCATGATGTTCACATGAATTAAACATTAGCTGTTCCCTGCTTAACTTACCTAACACCTTTAATTAGAAATAAGATTCTACGGACAAGCATACCAAAACCAAACTGCTCTCAGCAGATGACCCAACTTTCAGATCTTCTAGGCAGTTACTGGATTTTTTCCTCTATAAAGACTATAAAAAGTATAATCAGAGACATCCAACATTAAATAAATTAAAACATTTCATTAGACTTCCCTTCTTAAACAAACCCTCTAAACATTTGGCTGTTCTAACTTGCTGGAGACCAATGGGTTGAGCGTGAATTATTCTTTTGGCTATGGTCTGTACAGGAAATTACTAAAGACAACAAAGCATAAGCAAAAATAAGATTCATGGGGTTAGCTTCAAGCCATCTACCTCCTTTCCTTTGTCCTCAAGCATAACTACTGCTCAAGTTGATGCTTTTCTTAGCCGCTAAACAGAGCCATCTAACTGTGCTATGCAGCTTCTCATAGTGCTTTATTTTACATCTCCCACCTGTGTGTCCCTTTCCTGTCTCAGAACCTAACGGTGTAATGACTGTGATGATATGTCCTCTAACAACCATATTCTCATCACCTGCTGGGGCTTAAAATTATGACGTGCTTCAAAACTAGCGTATATCTCAGTTACCACCATCTAGATTTCTAGTTTTCCCTCACTGTCGGTGAGAACCAGAATTAAGGCTTTCTAAGAATCCCCAAATGACAATTTTACCTAAAGTAACATCATAGTTGCTCAACTGTAGGATGTGTGTTCTGCTTTGGTCTTTATCTGAATTTCTTTGCTAATACCCAAGTAGCTTCAAGGTAGAAGCTAGACCTTGTAGTCTCCCCTAATTTTGGGTACTGCCACCCTACTTTGGTCTTCTCAGTCCTTTTCACTAGAACCTAATCTAACATTTCTAGTCTAAGTTTTCGATGACCACATTCTTTGCTAGAGTTTATTTTCCCTGAAGTGTCCCTACCTTCACTTCTCAGATATAAATACACTGTTCTTATGGTAGATCCCGTCTTCCACTCTTTCCTGACTAATGAGTGTTATGATGGGCAAAGCATATGCTGAGTGAACCAAGGAAAACCTTGTACCTGAGATATTTGATAGAAAAATCTACTAACTAAATTAGATACCCAAATGGGGGAGATAAAAACTAAATCTGAAGAAGGTAAAAATACCATGCTTCTAAAATAAAAATAGAAGAATATCTTCATCACCTTGGGACAGGCAAAGATTTTTAAAGTAAAACACAAAAGTACTAAGTGTACTGAAAGGAATTGATACTTGGACTTCATTGAAATATATTATGTTAAAAGAAAATAGGCAAGCCACAAGGTGAAAATAGTTACCTCACACACACATACACACACACAAACAGGATTCTTATGTAGAGTACATAAAGAATTCCTACAGATGAACAAAGACCCAGTTAAAAACTGTCAACAAACTTGAAAAGGGACTTTACAAAAGAAAACACCCAAATGGCTATCAAGCGTATAGAAAGGAGTTTAACATCACTGCTCATTAAAGAAATGTAAATTAGATGTACATTAAAACGGTAGTAAGAAGTCATTGTACACCCACCAAACCAAACAATACCAATTTTTCCTCAGGGTTTTCAAATCATCAGTGAGGTTTGGAGCAACAGGAACTGTCTTACATTGCTGATGCAATGTTAATTGTTTCAAGGCCTTTGGTAAACTAGATGGTTTTTATTTACTGGTTTTATCTCCTAAAGCTAATCATGCACCTGATTTATACCTCAATGATTCTTTTTTTAGTAATGTGATCAAAAGAAACAAATGATTATATCTACAAAAACTCACTCAAGATCACTTTAAACAGGTTTATACATAAGGCCTGAAATCATAAAGACTGTGTCTTAATTTGCCAAGGCTGCCAAAATAAATACCCCAGACTGATTGAATTAAGCAATGGGAATTTATTGTCTCACAGTTTTGGAGTCTAGAAGTCCAGAATCAAGGAATCAGCAAGCCACGCTTTCTGTGAAGTCTATAGCGTGCCAGTGGTGGCTTGACAGTAACTCAGTCTGCACCTCCAACACTTGGCCATCTCTTTTCCTGTCTTCTCCTGACTGCATCCAAATTTTCTCTGCTTATGAGGACTCCAAATATTGGATCATGGCCACCTAATTCAGTTCAGTCTTACCTTACCTGATAACATCTTCAAAAATCCTATCTACAAATGGATTCCCATCCACACGACTGGGGATTCCATCTTGAATATGTCTTTGTGGGAGACTTGATTCAATCCGTAAGACTCCTCAAGTCTCCAGCATCAGAAGAACAAAAAACAATTGCAACATATTGAAACAATTAAAAACTACCCAACAATAAAAAACCAATGATACCAAAATGACATAGATCAATCTCAAAAGCATTACATTAAGCAAAAGAAGGTAGATACATAGTATGTTATTCCATTTATATGTAATTCAGGAACAAATAAAACTAATTGATGGTGATAAAAATCAAAAGAGTAATTGCCTCTGAGGTTGGAATTAACTGACTGGAGAGGGGCTAGGTGCTAAAACTTTTGTATATGGTGATCTAAATGTTTTTTACTGGGGTGTGTTCATATGTAAAAATTCACTGAGCTGAATGAAAATAAATAGTGTTCAGCTAACAGGTAGATTTATTTCTTCATAAAAGATAGCAAAGGAGTACCACCAACCAGCCTATTGAACATTTATAAAGAAAATAAATTGTTTCAATTAGTAGCATACCTCAAGACAAGTCTAATGAAGGTATACTTCTTTTTAAGGAAAATTCTTAAAAAAATAGGAAAATATTTGACAAGGATCAGTACAATTGTCTAACAAAATTTTTGCTGGCCAAGCCTTGTAACTGAGTCATGAAATCATGAGATAAGAAGGAAGGACTTTTAACTCCTCTGGCTTCATTTCCAAGACTTACCCTGTAAAATATGAAATGATTTCTAAAAATGGAAACATTAAGAATACATAAAGTTTTCATTTGGAATTAGTTAACTCTGGTAGACGAAATTTTTAAAAGTGCAGATGTTTATATCAGAGAAGACATTCTAGGGTACATATGCTTTGATGCTAGATTTTATTTAAGACATAGTATAACAGTATTTTGCAGATGTATAGAAATGTAATTTATATTGCAATGTTGACTTTGTATCAGAAAATATGCTAAACTCTTTTATTAATTCTAACATTTTACCTGTAGGTTATTTTAGAGGCAATAGTATCACTTGCAAAGTAATGACTCTTTCCTTCTTTCCTTGTCAACACTTTTTTCCCCTTGTCTCATTCCCCTTTTCTCACTGCATTTGTGGTACAATGTTTAATAAGATGTAGCAATAGTGTGTATACTTAAAGTGCTCCTGTTTAGACAGCATATTTTTAGTATGACATCTGCTAATTATTATTGTTTTTAGATATACTTTATCAATTTAAGCATGTTTACTTCTAATCCTAATTTACCTAAAACTATTATTGTTTGATGCTGAATTTTACGAAGTTCCTTCTCAACATCTATAACATGCTTTTTGTCTTCTAATCTGCTTATCAGATTAGTCAAATTTATAATATTAAACCAAAGTCAAATCCTTGGTCAGGATTTTTCAATGCATTGCAGTTTCTGATGTGCAAATATTTTGATTAGGACTTTCGTATGGGGAAAATTGGCTTGAAATCTTCCTTTCTTAAACTGTCTTTGCCTGGCTTTGATAGCACCTAATCATTTACTACATAAAATCAGTTAGGAAGTGTTCTCTTTTTAACTATTTTTGACGTTTCTGAAAATGTTGTAAAAGATCTTCATTGAATGTGAATATACCTCATCCTTAAAGTGATCAGAGTCTTTGGTTTTCTTTGGGGAATATTTTTGACTGCCAATTCAGTCTGTGTAATGGTTATAAAACTATTCAAGTTTATCAGATTTTTATTGCTAGCTGTATTTGGGGAGGTCATTTTATCTAAGTTTTCAAATTAATTAAGATAAAGTTTTTCATAATGCATTTATTTCTTTGACATCAACATAATCTATATTTATTTCATTTCATTCATAAAGATTTTTGTTGTGCTTTCTCCGTTTTTAAAATTATTATTGCCAAATTAATCATTCTTTCATTACTGCCTTCAAAAAATGTTTTCCTAATTCATGATCAATATTATTTAATCTATTTTCTATGTCAATATTTTATTATCTCATCCTTATTATTTTTATTTTCTTCAATTTTATGTTTTTTTCCTCCCAATGTCCTTTGTCTAAGTTCCTAAGCTCTGCTAAATAATTTAAGACTCTTCTTTCTTTTAAACATTAGCTATTTTAAGCTTAAAAATATTCCTATAAATGCCATATTGGATGCATCCCATAAGTTTTGCCATATAATAGTTTGGATATTACTTGTTTTAAAATATTTCCATATCAATATGTGTGTGTATAGTTTCATCTTTGAACCTTAAATTGTTTAGAAGTATCTTTTTAATAGTCAAGGATGATATTTATATAGTTCTTCTATGCTATTTCTCAATAATTGAATTTCATAGCTGTTAGTCACCATGGTCTTTTAAGATAATAAAGCAGTGTGTGTGTTTTGTATTCTTCTTATCTATTATCTCAGGCCAAGAATGCTAACGAGTTTTGAAAGGAGAAAACACTAAGCTCTTATACATTGTCTTAATTTCACTTTCACATTAATTCTGTACGTCTGTTGGTTCACAGTTTTGAGAGAGTTTTTCTGGGTCCGTGAACAAAATGACCTGGTCTACACAGAGTTCAGAGAAGTGATTTTAGCCTTGGCATTCCTAATGGAAATGAATGGAAACAGTTGCTTTCCCTTGAAGCTGAATCTTATACATTAGCATTCCAGATATCTTTGTATGATTTATGGAATATCAGCCCAGTTCTTTCGTATGCTTTAGAAAATATTAATTGTGATAAAGATTAGGAGGATGAATTTTGAAGTCCTACAGAATTAGATTCTGATTCTAGCCCCAGTAACAACTGTATGAACTTAGCCAAGTTACTGTGAGACTGAGTTACTAACATCTAAGAGCGATATATTAATTATCCTCTCAAGTAAAATAAAATGTTTTATAAGATGCAGAAATCGTTCATTACTGAGCGATATTTTCCATAACAAAAATCTCAAAATATACCAAATGTTAATAGTGGTCTGGATGAATAAATTATGACATAGCCAAACAATGAAGTACTAGGCAACTGATGAAAAAGAATGAGAAGTATTTCTCTATACTGTAGTTGAGTATATTCAAAATGTAATGCTGAATGAAAAAAGCAAAGTGGATAAAATGTATATGGAAGGCTAGAACTTATAAAAATAAGGAGAATTTATATTTACAAATATTTAAAATCCAAATGAGGTTATCCATAAAATAAAATGCATGTTACCTATAGGAAAAGCAGTGAATAGGCCAGAAGCAGTAAGTGGATTAGGAGCTAGATTTCTTGCAATATGACTTGTTTTTAGATTTGACTTTGTAAATGTATAACATGATTTAGAACAAAATTAAATTTTTAAAAAAGCAAAATCTAAAAACCATGAGCAATTTGTTTAGAATAACATAAAAGCACCAAGTGCTCTATAACCTCAGGCTTTGATGAGCAATGAAGATTCTCCTGAAAAGGGAAGAGAACTGAGACTTGGGGATTTGCATCCTTAGTATTTCGGCTTGTGTGGTCAATTTATACAGGAAAGTTATTAGTCTATATAAAATACCCTTCATCACTCTATCTGATGTGGGAATTATTTAGTTCTATAGAAATAGAGCAATGAATATAAAATATATGTTACATTACATATATTTTCTGTACATATTCCATCAGTTACAAAACAGACACATTTGAAATAGATACTTTCATTTTTCACATCACAATGAAAATTTCATTGACTTGTTGAATTTGGGATTACTTTGCTCTTTGCTAATGTCAGAGGACCATGGGGTGTTTGCCATGATTCTGACTCCTCCCTCTCTCTCTCTCTCTCTCTCAAACATGTTTATACAATCAGCTTTCTCAATTGTTGCAAGAGGTAATGAGTTCAGATACCCTTTAAATTATTGTTCTTCTGACAATTCCTTCATCCATGCAAAATTCTCTTTCATTTAAGACTTTCAACATTACGAATTTTTCATAGATTGCACCAGAGAACAGCATGATACTGCAACATTGTTTAAACTTAGAGACTGAAATGAAGGATGGGCAGACCATATACAAAAATGAACTCTGACTCACAACCTGAAGCAACCAGTCCAGGAAACACAACTGCAATCTGCATGGAGAAGTCCAGTTCTTACAGCACAACCACTGTAACAACCGGCATAAAAAAGTCAGGACTTAATCAATAACTTACAGCTTCCCTAATTTTTGCCCTTGTCTCCAGCTCAAGACCAACCAGAAAGAGCCCAATATGACCCCTCAATCAATCTCCTAGGACACCCACTTCTAGTTACCCTGCCTCTGGCTTTCCCATGACAACAGCTTCTGATCAGGACATAACTGAAGTCTGTCCTCTTTTCTAATATAAAGCTTTCCCACTGTCTGCTTTGAAGTGTCTGCTGGATGCAAGTAATGGTGACTCTCTCCCTTGCTATAGCAAGCTCTGAATAAATAGCCCTTGCTTGTTCTCATTGGGGTGGTCTTCATTCATTTCCACAATGTTGTCTGAAGAAATAATTCTTGTTGAAAGTTCCTTGTCTACTCTGTACAGTTTCATATGATATACAGTATAACAATATTCCCAGATGATGCCATGTGGAAACTCAGTGCTTGATCTCACCTTTATTTATTTCATAGCCTAGGAAATTAGCACAAGTACAATCACTTTTAAGATTTTTTTTTTTTAAATAAGACCTCTCTTACACTAAAAATGAAATAGCAGAGTAAACCTAGTAGCCCAAGGGATTCTCTAAGCTAAATCATTGAACAGTACATCCAAGGTCTAGCTATTCTGTAACTATTGGGATGTATTTTTGGACAATGTTTATTAGATCCTCCTCCCCTCCTGTGTGTCTGCTACTAGCAAAAAATTAGAGAATTTCTGAAGGTGAAGTCTGTTTCCAATTTTCGTTCAATTTTTATCCATCAAAAATTGGATATAAAACTCAATAGTCATTTCCACATACTTTGAAGCCAGTATCTTCATGACTTCCCAGAAATGAACGTTTGAACACCTCTGGAACAAAGTGTTGACAGCAATTAGGGTGGTACAAATGAGGGCAAGTCGTACAGACACAGGGTCAGATCTTGTATGTATTTAAAAATTTTATGTTTTGATCTTCATGGATTATGTGCATGCATTTTGATTTTTATGATATTACCTTTAGATATTGATTATCTTGATTACTGATTTCATGCCCCCACCACCAAAATGTGGGGCCTCAGGAGAGTTACTCATTCATCTCACATTAGCCCTGGCCCTAAGCTTAATCCATGACTTTTTCAATCTGTCCGTGGCAAGCTCCATTAACTAATGATGTCTTTCAGGCTGTTAAATGAGATGACCACCTTCTTGCAATTTCTGCAGGGATCCTGCCCTGTCCACTCAGGCATAACATGGCCCCAGGTCTGACAGCACCACCTCCAAGCTGATGTCAAGAAAACAGCCTTGAATCTCAGAAAAGAAGTCTTGTTGGAGGTTCTGTGTGATTGAAGACATTAACATGATGTTAATTAAAGACTTTACTACCTAAAAGGGGATGTACCACAAACTAATGCATCACAAACTTTAATGTGCCTACTAGTCACATGGGGATTTGATTAAAATGCAGATTTCCATTGACTTGATCTGCTGTGGTGCTCAAGAAGTTGCATTTCCAACAAGTTATCTGACAGTACTGCCCTTTCATTGTTTATCTTTTGTGTAGCAAAACCCAAAACCATTAGGGACATCCAAAGATACCTAATTTTTTCAGGAAACTATTTTGAGAGTAAAACCATCTTTTGTTTGTTTGTTGTTCTTGATTGTTTGTTTTTTAATCACCAAGTGCTGGGCTTACAGAGGAATAGGAAATTAGTTGCCTTGATTCTGGCTATGGGTACATTTCATCAGCAAGACAGACATGAGTTAAGAATTACTAATTCTGTTTTTCATCTTCTTGCAAACATAATAGTTTGAATATGCTTTGTATATAAGGGAGCACAGGATGTTTTAGTGGCAGTGGTGGGTACCTAACCAAGATAGCTTATTTTATCTACATCCTTGGACTCTTACTTATCACAACTATTTTTACTATGACGTTAAAAAAAGAAATTTTACTTCTTATGGGCTTCAGTATTCCTACAGCTCCATCTTCTTCCTTTGATTTATATCATGGTCTTGGAAAGCACTGTCCAGATCCGTGTTAGATGAAAGCCATCACTGTTGGAATCCTGTCCAGGAAGAGCAAATCATTTAGATCGTAGATTACCCCAGTTTTTTGCCTTACAGTTCTGGAGGTCAGAACTCCAAAGTGGTTCCTATGGAGCTACAATCAGAGCTGCTTTTCTTCTGGAGGCACTAGGGAAGAATCAGTTTCCTTTCTTTTTCCAGCTTCTGGAGATGGCCTGCATTCCTTGGCTAACAGTCCCCCTTCTTTCACCAAAGCATATCACTCCAAAGCCTGCTTCCTTTGTCATATTGCCTCTCTAACTCTAACCCTTCTGCCTTTCCCTTATAGAGACTTGTGTGATTACACTGAGCCTGAATGAATAATCCAGGATAACCTCCCCATCTCAGGATCCTTAATTGCATCAGCAAAATCACTTTTACCATGCAAGGTAACATATTTGCAGGTTCTGGGGATTAGGATATGGACATATTTAGGGGGTAATTATTCTGTCTGCCACAGTACCTTATCTGTTTTCAAGAAAGCAAAAGCAATAGTTTTACCAAATGCTTTGCTGAACAGGGAGAGCCATCCTTCCAGCCTCTGAAATCAGTTTCCTTGCTCACTTTCTTCCCTCTGTGACTCAGACTGATGGAGCACTTGCTATCTGGAATATTACATGGCTTTGGCAGAGAAAAATAGAGTCATAGGTGATTTCATACAGGAAATAAAGTTCCCAGAAGTGACATGTGACATCTGCTCACAAATTATGGACCATGGCCAATAGTACCACACAACCACACAGATGCTAGGAGCTGTGATTGTCCATATGGGAGAACAGGCAATAAATGGTGAACTTCAGTGTTTACCACTCCAGTGAATGGTGTTTTATGCTTAATGCCATGATTAATGTCTTTATTAAGGGGTATTCAAATGTATATACTTACATAAAACAGAAATTAATACATCAGACTCTTAAGCATGGTTGTCTCTGACTCCGGTTTTATGGCTGACTTATTTTCTTCTTTTTACTTGTGTGTATTTTCCAAGTCAACTGTACATGATGAATATCTATCATTTTTGTAATCAGACAAACATATGATTTGAGAAAAATCCTTAATGATATCCACGTATTCCAATGATTATCCAAGTGTAAAATATTACTCTTACCGTGTCTTTAGGTTAGAAGTGGGCTGAGTCCTAGAGGATCCCCTTCTCTTTTCCTCTAAGCTCCCTTCTCTGCCCTGACCTCTGTAGCTTCAGAACCCTTGGCAGGCTGTGCCTCTTTGGGGCTGGTGATCATCAGCTTTGCATGCCATTATAACTACTGCCTTGGTATAGATGAGGTTCATGGAGAGGGTTTTGAGATGTTTTCTGTTAATATATTCCTTCTTTATTCCCCTGGAAGTTTTGTGGGAGATGGGAGGCACATCTTCTGACCATCGTGTCCCTTCTGAAAGAGGCAGTAATTGAACAGTGTGAAGAACAGCTCTAAAGTCAAAGGAAGTTGGGTGCACAGTTTGGTTCTGTGTTGAGTCAGTTAATCTCACTACGTCTAGTTTCCTCACTCAAAAAATAGATATGATTTCCACCTCTCAAAGCACTTCTTATTATGTGAAGTGCATTTATTGCTTTTAAATCGGGTTGTGCCCTAAGTGCAGCTACTGAGGGCTACTTGCTAATTATTAACAAAGAGGATTAATATTCCTAGGGGACTATTTGTGGATTGCTTACATCTTTTTAGGCCCCATGCTAAGCCTATGACAGATGTGCTCTTACTCTTCAAAACAAGTTTATGGGGTAGATCCTGCCATGATAATAAACCCAAGACTAAGGAATCCACAACTTCACTGATCTTGAGTGGCATTAATCTCTAATGTTTTGTCTTCAGTTTATGAAGTCAAATATAATATTTTAAAGTATTTGTTAACACTCGAGATTTAGAATCCATTTGTCTCCCAATTACTCATCTCAGTGTCAAATTCATCAGTAGTTCTTAGCTGGCCATGATGTTCAGAGACAAAGCTTGGTGTGTCAGAAAAGGAATAGGAGAAAATGTTCTTTGCTAAACAAAGCAAGGTTCCTGCTTTCAATCCATCACCCAACTAATGAGCTAAAATAAAATGTGTGTATTTGCATGAGAAGTGTCTTCTTAATCTAATGCAAATGAGGTGCATGGCGGCACATTGTGTCTTCATTATGGACAAGAACCACTGGCATTAATTAATTAATTACATTTTCTTTCTTTTCTTGAATGTCAACTGCCCTTAAATTTTGGTTTCAAAGATAACTAATTCTGTTGTGCTTCCTCAAATGTCAACCTTTAAACATGTGAGATTTGTTTTTGCTGATGTTTCACAAGCCTTGTAAGCTTGCCTGACAGTGTCCCTTTGTGCTCAGCCCCGCACCATAATCAAGTTTTTGCCAAAAGTCTGTGACATCACAGACTTAGCTTCCTTGTGGCAACCTTCTGGAGTCTTAAGAGAGCCATGTTTTTCTACAAGGCTGAGAAAAGTCACAACATTGTGATTGAGTTGTCCTCTCAAAAGGAGAATTCAAACATGTTAGCCATAGTTCTAGAGGCCAGAGGAGCAAAATCAAGGTGTTGGCAGTGTCAGTTCTCCCTGGAGGCTCAGAGAGAGAATCTGGTCCACATTGCTCTCGTAGCATCTGGTGGCTGACGGGCCACCACAGGTGTTCCGTAGTTTGGGGCTGCTTCACTCCTATTTGTCTGTCACTCCAATTTGTCTGCAAATCTCTGTCTTCACATGGCCTCCTTCCCTCTGTGTGTCTCCATGAATAACTTCTTCATGAGTGATTACTCTCAATTATTTCAATTTTTAGCTCATAAACTCTGGAAAACTGGTACAGATGCAAATCCGATCAAGCCTAAGCAAAAGAAACTTTTCTTTGTCTATTTTATCAGGCATCCCAGAGTCTCTCCTCTATGGTGTTTGGCAATAAAAATATAGGTCGGACTAGACTAAGAATTAGTACACTAAGTACTGGAACATCATAATTTTTGGGAAGATGGCTCTAAAGTCTGTCACATGTGGGAATTTAATCATTATAGGACCAATACCATTGTTATCTGTGTGCCTTTTAATTATTTAGACTTTTTAAATAATGAGATACATATGATGTAGTCAGCTTCAGAAATGCTAAAATAACTGCACTCATCCTTGTGAAAGTTAACTTGAAGGAACTTCAGCTCTAGCCAGGTGCCTGATTAAGTCACAGAACACTGACTGATAAATAATATAATAAATATTGAAGATTTTTTTCTGTATTTTCTTAGGATTTCATCTAACAAGGTAAATAAGATTTACTTTTTACATTGATTTGTCCACTGAATTTGACGAAAAGAGGTGGTTTAAGTACAAATACAGGGCATGTCTACAGATTGTGTTATTGGGATATATTTCTGCCCCTCTGTATGAATACATAAACATGGACGATATGCATGAGCAAACCTAGTAAAGATGGAAGGCCTAATATTGCATGAGGCCTTAGAGTTAATTTAAATAATAACAGTTCAGATCTAAGCCTTCTGGCATTTTTTGGCCCAATGGCCAAAATGCTCACCCATTGTCCCAGGATTCAAAAAAGGAGTAGTGTGGTGTTTGCAATTGAGGAAATCACCTCATCAAGGTGGAAACTTGACTTGTCTCTTAAACTGATGACCATCTCCACCAACAGATCTATGTATGCCTGCTTGATTTGCAAATAAAAAGCTGAAGGGAATTGGAGGAAGTGCTGATGCCCAGTCCTTCTGTTTCTTGACAGTGCTGAATTTTACTGAAACTTGTGATCCTGGAAAACACCATGGCTTAAGAAACCCCCTCTCATTGTGTTACTGTCCCTGGCAGCCTTAACTTCTCCTTAACTTGAATAATCTGTAGACAGGTTTCTCCCTGGCTCTGGAACCCTCACCTCCCTTACCACGACCTGCACATAATCCAGGGTGTCCCACTGGGCGTTGGAAGTAAACTCAAGAGGTAGTATCATGTAACGGATGCACCCCATTGCTTGATCTCCCCTTTTCGTACCTTCCATTAGTTTAACCCCATGTTATAAACTCTCCTGTATTCTGCTTCAGGGAGTTAAGCCCTTTCTTCTCTCTCCTATTGTGAGAACTTTCTATTCTCTCTCTCTCTCTCTCTCTCTCTCTCTCTCTCTCTCTCTCTCTCTCCCTCTCTTCTCTATTACATAAAGCTTTGAATAAAGTCATCTCTGCCTGTTTCACATTGTCTGGTGATCTTTTTTTATCTGGACATTCCCTAGAGGAGTAGAGTTTTCAACTTGCAAGGAGTGATGTACATGCTCAGGCCATCCAGGATCTCTCTTTTCAATCAACAAAGTTTATTTAGGCCATATGCTTACCTGCCTGGGTTTGTAGTAAATTGCCTAGGGAAACATACTATTTTATTTGTATTTGCTTAAATACATTTATCAAAGAAAAAAAATCCCAGAGCTAATATATCCAGAATTTTTTTCAAACAAACATCTGTTCACTTTTGTTAAGCATTTTCTCCCTTCATAGAAACATTTTATATCTGCCATCAGCATTTATTTGTCTACTTTGTATCAATAGACATGCTGAGAACCAAAGCTGTGGTGACTTGGGAAGAGATAGGTGTCCTCATCAGCTGACCCTTTTTAAATGGAATTCCCTACACTTCATATTTTAAATATTCTATTTTTTAAATCTTCATGTATACTGTTTTTTGTTTGTTTGTTTGTTTGTTTGATGAAACACATAGGCCAAAGTTCCAATCCTTCCTTTGCTCTTTCAGCTACAATTGCAGACAATGCTAAGTTGTCTCAACTCAGAATTCCTATCTTCCTTGCAATCATTTTCAAAATGTTCTTTATCAAATTGCAAGAAGGTGTTTTCTTTCCCTTTCCTCATTTCTAGTATAGAACATCACTTTTACAGTTAGCAACTGAATCCTAAGCCTTCTTTCTATCCCACACCACCCCATGTCTCACTTACTGAACAATCAGGTTCAACTTAACTAGATCATTCCATTTCTATTAAAACAAAGAAAGAGAGAGGAAAAAGATTTTTTTTAAAAAAAGGCAGTTATCATTGGTGAACCGTCAGAAATAATAGTGTTTATTCTGTGAAAAGCAAGTATTTCATAGAGTGAAACACCACATGATTTTCACCTAATTCAGGCTGGCACTATGGACATTTAAGGCCAAATAATACTTTGTTGCAGGAGGATGTGCAGTGCACTTTAAGATGTTTAGCACCTCTGACTCTACCGCTAGAAGCCAGGACCATCCTCCCTCAGTTGTGACAATCAAAACTGCCTCTAGACATTACCAAGTGTCCCCGGGAGGAGGGGGAAAATCGTGCCTGTGTGCTTCCCTGTCCCCCTAAGCAACTCAGACTTCTAAAACATACTATATAATCTTGACATCATTTGTAAATATAACCTCCCCTAACATTCTACCATTGCAACAATGCATTTAATTGAAATGTAACTAGCAAATCTTAGAGCATATGGGGAGGAGGCAAAGCTTTAATTGAGTGCATGCATGCGGATGAAAAAATTAATTAAATCTGCAATAGTGTGTCATTAAAATCTCTCTGACATGTTAAATCACTGAGACTGTTTCCAAGGAAGGTGAAGGTAAGAAGTCTTTGCTAATCCTTTGGTATATAATGCCACGCTTGGAAACTTGCTTTGCTCCTTCCTCTGTTTCAGATTGTTTTCCTGGAGCTCATTAAACACCCTTCTGACTGCCTCCATAAGCATCATTTTGGGTATGTTATTTATTTTAATAATCAACTCACTCTGCCTTCCTTGAACCCTCTCATGCTTAGCATTATATTAAGTTCTGGCTACCCTCCTAATTTCCCCATCAATTTATTATAGATTTAGCAGGCCTACAATTTGGGATGCTAAAAATTCAGTGGAAAAAAAATAGAATATGAGTAAAACTAACTACATATATAAATATTTAGACATTAAACCAGCTAGGAAAATCTTCAGCCATCTTAAGAGGGAAAGCCCAAATAAATTGATGCAGAGAAGCTCTAGGTATGTCTGCCATTAGACAGATGTGTCCTACAAGGCCCAAGCAAACTGGTGGACACCATGGCCTCAAGTCCCCAGATCTAGCCTTAATAATTTAAGGAGTGTTGGGTTTGGAGTCACAGGATGATACTATTCTAGGAATATTGATCTCAATGGGGAGAAGTTAGGAAGAGTTAAAAATTATAAGAAGCACACTCTTTAACACTGAAAAGTTTCTAGCTCAGATAGTGAAACAGAAATTTGGTTTTATTATTCATAATCTAGGGCTTACACAACAGCATAATTTTTACTTCTGCTTCTGTTCAGTCCATGGCCTACTATTTGGGTCATTCTAATCAGGAACACCATACACAAACACACACACATGATCATATTACAGTTAAATGCTTTGGTAAAGTATTTACTTTCATACAAAATGGCTTCCCCCCTTTTTGCTTATGTTTATTCTTTTTACCTTTTAAGAACAAAATTTAAATATCATTTTGAAATTCCTTTCAGGATCACATAGTATTTATAAAGACTTCTATGAACACTGATGTTAATTATGCTTGTAATGATAAAAAACCTGAACATTACTGAGAATTGAGTATTTAATAGATTCTATTATAAAGAATTACATTTCTAGTTTTTTAATTCTTTTAAAAATCCTAAAAGTAACTCTTCTTATTCCTTGAATCCTTAAAGGGAAAGATTCAAAGATATGATGGGGTTAAAATTAGGGCCCATTTCTGTCCTCCAGAACCTTACTATTGCATGATTGGGGAAATGTTTACAACACAACAATTACACCATTAATCTTAAACCGGAAGTCAATACTCCTAAAGCTAAGTTTACAATATTGAGTTGGTAAGTTTGTCTGGCAGGAGGTGAAGGAGAGAACAGGGCAGGGCTGGGTTCACCAGCCTGATTCCAAAGAAGATGCATTAGAGTTGCTTTGTTTTGTTCTGCTTTTATTTGCATTTTAGAAGAGAAGGATGTATACTTTAGGATGAAAGAAACAATAATTTAAAAAAAAATTTCTTACTGTGTTTTACACCGTACAAAGCAGGTTCAAATATATAATTTTATTAATTTTATTATTACAACACACTCATAAAACCTGTTTTAAAGAAAAAAGTAACAGAATCTCAAATCTATGATTTTATCAAGATTTCACAATTCTGGAACTCTACCACAGATTGTAACAATGGTAGTACATTTATTATTCAATGCCAAATTCATGTCCCATTTTTCCTTAAAATCCCCTGCTTCCCCAAACACAGATGCACAAATGCACACTCACAGGCTCCCTTGCATCTTCCTTGCAAAAATATGTACACACACACCACAGTCACAATCATATGTTCACATCTCTCCCTCACACAACACACGCATTCACAGGCTTGCACACCCCCACATGCTAACATCCCCCTGAAACAAGCACAAGCACTTTCACAAGCTCGCATCTTCCCACACATGCACACACACATCTCCATGCTGACATCTCTGTATGCACACACACACACACACACTCATCCACATGCTCACATCACACACATAAACACAGAGTTCCACACATAATTCTTATTGGATGTCGCTCCTTTTCTGAGATCCCCTGCATAGATTTAACTCATCTGTGGTTCTGCCTCTGCTCGCAGAAGAGCATTCAGCTGCCTAATGACTCCTAGACCCTTCTTGTTTCCTCCCTCAAAGCTTTCGTTAGGGATCACTGGAAGTGAATGGCTGGGTAATAAGTCCTCATTAGTAATCAAAGCTAATTTATTAAAATAATAGTCAAAATATTCTGGAAGTTCATTAACTGTGAAAATATATGTAACTTTCTTAGAGTGACTTCATTTGGCCTTCTTTCCACTCATGAACTTCCTGGGGCAGGGGGCAGGGGTGAGGAAGAAAAGAAAAAGAAAACCCTCTTATTGCCAAATGGAATGTCAGGGCTAACAAGGACAGGATGCAGTATTAAAGCCTTGTGTCTGGGACTGTGAGAGCACAGCTCTTGATGAGGAAGGCGTATTCTATTGAGGGTTCATTGATTCAAGTGAAGTGGGATTTTCTAAACACAAAGTCTCCCTTCCACCATCACCAGATCTCTAATTACAAATTACGTGTCAAATTCCACTGCTGTCACAATAATTGTTGTTGTTATCAGCATTGAGAAAAATACTCAGGATAATACTCAGGTTACTTTTAAAAACAATACAGGGACCCTTTGAAGAGACCTAAGAAATAGGACTGGAAGAGGTGGTTTGTTTTTCAAGTTAAATTCGTTCTTTACTTTTTGATGTAAATAGCCTTTCTCTCTTGGTTACTCTATTTTACTGAAACATTGCATACGCATCTCAGAACCAGGTGGCTCACAGGAAATGTTATTTGGCTGCTATCTAGGTACGGCCTTCCCTTTGCTCCTAAGACTCTGGGGCACAGATGGGTGGCTGCCAGGTAACAAAAACTCCAACAGAGGGGTCCTATACCCACCCCACCTCACCTTACCTGCTCACACCTGTCGCTCACAGCATCACCACCCCAGCTGCACTGGCTTCCCAACAGCCTTAGATCTTTCCCACTGAGCTCAACACACCACATGTACCTCATGATTCCGTGGGTGAAAGTAGTCAAAGTCAGGAAAACATGAAATAGTACCTACCAGCTAATCAGAGAACTCTAGCACTTTCAAAATTTTGGAAGGATCTTAAAAAATGCATTTGAATGGGAACTTGCATCACGTTTGTAAAATATTTTATGCTTTAGCAAAAATTAAAAAGTGAAAGAATAAAAATCCTGCAGTTACGTTTGAGGAATACATAGCAAAATTGTCCAGAATTGTGGAAGGGCTACATGGGAGATACAGGCTTGAGAAAACAGAAGAGCATTTGTGGACTAGAAAACAATTGTAGTCTAGGAAACAAAAGAGATGAGCTAAGGACTTACACTGGAATTGTAAGAATATCAAGTTTTTTGGCACACAAGTCTGGTGTTGAAGATGGATGGCACATTAATTATGTGATACTAAGATTTCCACGTGATAGATGGAGACACTGACCTCTCTCTCAGGATCTGCCACAGAATGGGTTCTCTGCCCACTTGCCCAGTACTGTCACAAGGTACCTCTCATAACCTTTTACTTCTTACACTCCCTGGGCTACCGACAGCCAGAAGCAGTTGTAGTGTTAAGGTGATTGTATGGAACCTAGTTCAGCAGGTCTGAACCACCTGAAGCAATGTGGATAAACAAAAGGGGCCCTGAATTCCTGATGCCTTCTAAGACTGCCACCCTTAGATATCTCCACAGAGTTCCTGGTGGCCTTGAAGGAATCAATGAAAACTCATGACAGGCTGAGAGTTACTGATTGCATTCTAGTTGATCACAAAATGTTATTTGTCTGTGAATACAGGTGTAGTTTCAACACTTTTCACCACATATCCTTCCAAGTAGATGGTGCCAACTAATTAAAACTAGTGCAAGAGATTAAAGAATTAAACAAAAACAACAACAACAAAAAATAAATAATTACAGTTTTCTGGGCTGGACTGTAACAACAGAAAGGAAAAGGAATCCTGAAAGGGATTTTTCCTAATATTCAATCTCAATTTCTTTCCAGCCAGTCCCACCACAATATTGAAAACCTACAAAATTAGAGCTTAGATTGGTACAAAGAGCTGGATGATTTTACTAAATCTTGGCAGTTTTAAGGGTATTGATTTGAAAATATGTTTTTTATTATAGTTTGAATGAAGAAGCAGAACAATTTTGTTTTTTTCCTAATTTTACCTCATATAAAATCAGTTCAACCAACTCATCCTATATTCAAGGCATGATGCTAGCTAGTTTAAAATATTTGATATTGAGAACAAAGATAATAATTGCTAATGTTTTTTGAGCATTTTCAATGCACTTAGTGCATTAAAACTTTTTTTCATATATTATTTATGAAAACTCCCCAATATTCTTGTGAATTACATATTATCCATTCATTTTACCAATTCTGAAATTGGGGTTATATAACTTATCCAATATCAAACATTTTATTCAGTATAGAAAGTATTCACATCCAACATTTATGTTTATATATAACTTTCTAAATTGACTAATAACCACCTTTATTAATTATCTTATTCTGCATACCAAATCACTCCAAATTAGGGTCTTAAACCAGCAATAATCGTTCACTATCTTTCACAGTGTGTATGGGTCAGGAATTTGGGTGTAGCCAGCTTGGAGAGACAGAATCGGGGTCTCTCAAGAGACCACAGTCGTCTGATGACTTGATGAGCTCCATTCTAACGTGACTTACTCGGCTTGTGGGTTCATACGGCTGTTGGCTGGGGGCCTCGGTTCTTCTCCTCCTGGATCACTCTATGGAACTCCTGGAGGGTTTTCATGGCATGGTAGCTGGTTTCCCCAGAGCAAACAATCCAAGAGATCAAAGAGGAAGCAGCAATGCTTTTTATGACCTGGACCTTCAAGTCACATAACATGATTTCACCATGCACTATGACCACACAAGGCATAGTGGATCCATGGTGGAAGGGGACCACACAAGAAAGTAGATAGGAACAGGGCAGGATTATTCAAGACTACCTGAAAAGCTGACTACATCATGCGTGTCTCAGAATAGAAAAAACAATTGCGCTATACTGGTATTCAGGAACTCTATGACTTTGTCCAAATTTCCATATCAACTCCTACTAGTCTTCTCTCCCAGGGATCTCCATTAGAAAATTAAAGGAAAAAAAAATGTATTTTGCTATTTCCCATTTACTTGAAAGATTTTCTTTCCTTTAAGTCTTTTCCTATGTTCTCCTCTATACTTAGAATTTCATGTATATATCCTCTTTATTCACGCCCATATGCTCTCCATATTTAAAGACCCATTTCAAATTTGTCTTCCTCCAGAGACTTTTCTAATTTCCACATCCTTTCCTGGTTGAAATTAATCTCCTTTGGCTTTTTTTGTTGTTTTTGTTTTTACAATGCCATACCCTCATATTATTTTATTCTCCTTCTGGCATTTCTTTTTTTTTAACTTTGTTTTAAAAATATTTATGAGTCTGTGTTAACTCTCATACTAAATTGTGACATCTTTTAAGTCAGAATCAATTTCTAATTCATCTTTTTAAAACCTACACCATCTAGGATCACTGTATTGAGTATCATGGACTCACAATAATTGTTTGCTGGAGAAATAGATTTAAATTATCAGAGGAAGTCAAATAGGTGAAAGAAAGTAGGAGATAGCTTATTTTTTTAATTGCCTTAAAGAAAATAAGATATCTGGATTCTTGCTAGGTACTGAAAAAATAAAGCTAAGAAATAAAAATAATGTTAAAAGGTTTAGTATTTGATTATCTGTTTTATATCTGATATAGCACATAATTTTTTAATTTAATTTTCTCCACAACAAATCTGTGAGAAATGTCAAATTTCCTTCCTGTTATAAATGTGTAAATTGAAGCTATAAAGGTTGTAAGTACAAAAACCCTAATTTAAGCCCATGTCTGTTTAGTTCTAACATTTATGGTATTTTCACTGTTTTAAAATAGCATCCCAGGATTCTGCCTTCTGAAATCTATGGCAGTGATAACAATTAAATAAAGAAAGCCCCGAAGACCTCTCAGAGCCAAAAAGCCTGTGCTTTACTTTTGCTTTGGGTTCCTTCCTGAATTTCCTTTTGATATCTTTGGAAATTTCAAATCTCTACCAAGGTGACTGATTCAAAAACTCAAATCAGGCACCTAGTTCATTTGACCCAATACAAAATAAAACCCCCCTGCCCTAAACCTGCCCCCATAAGACGGACAAAACCCTCATCCAACCAATAGGAGTCAAGCTAATATCCTTTTTATGGCAATAAAAAATTGTTTACCATCCCTAGAAGATTAAAGTTCCTTCTGTTTTCTCACATGACCTGGCTTCCTTGATGCAGCAAAACTTTTGGTGTTCCACATAAAATGCTGTCGTCTGTAACTTGACTCTGATTCATCTTTCGACAGTAGAAACTAGAGTCTTGAGTTATTTCCATGCCATTCAAATAGGAAATCATTGAACATGATGAGGGACTGACTAGAATAATATTTACTAATTATAAAATCATGTTAGAGTTTTGCCCCAAAAAGGCAGATAATTTATTCACGGCAGTAGGTCAAGCCCTTGTAACCAGTACATAACAAATTTAGAGGCACTGTTGTTATAATTTTCATGGACTATTTCAAAGATTTTACACACACACACCCAAGTATGCACTCCCACAATCCTAATATTTGTTATATTAACTACTAGAAAGGCATCTATGTCTTAACCTTTACAGTATAAATAATCCTTTGTAAGTAAGAAATCTCCTTGATACATTTCTTGACAAAAGACAGTCATATTTTTTCCCCTATGTCCTCCTTTCTTTGGTAATCCTAGTTCCCTTCTTCCCATGCTAACTTGAGACACCAGTCAATGTCACAGTGGTAATAATCAAGGATAGAGTTAGCATTTTGCTTACAATTATACCAGGATCTGCTTTCTACTGTTCCATCATTGCTCCCCAGCTATTGGAGGAGAAAGTGTAACATGTGCTTGCCCTAATGGTTGAATGACAACTTTCCAATACTTCAGAAACTAAAAAAGTGACCTTTGCAAAGCAACAATAAGTTGACAACAGGCATCCTGGATCCTGGGTCCATCAGAAAGCCAGCTGCTAAAACATCTTCCTGGCTGCTTTCTAGGGGCTGTCGTGTCAATGATTGTGCAATCAGAGGAAGGGTTTTTCGTGGTGAGCTCATGGAAGTCTGCCAAGGCACCAAAAGCCTATTCTATTTGCACACACATAGCTCTGGTGAAAATGTCCTCCCCAGTTGAGTATAAACAAGTTGAGATTGCTACTTTTCCTTTTGGCAAACTCATTAAAAAAAAAAAAAGAAAAAAAAAAAAAGATTGCACGTGGTGTGGAAAGAGGGAAACAGGGCAAATACTAATATCAGGAACTAATTCCTAAGCAGTAAGGTGGATGTAATAAGATGAAGCTTATCTTATTGATCACGTATAATATTAGGGATTATGAAAGAATATAGATTTATCCTAGAGCATAGTTTCAAAAAAGTACATTCCCTAAAATAATTTATTTTTAAAAAATTCAAAATTAATCTGGTTCCATGGGTGTTACATGATATGAAAAGCACATTCCAGGGTCAGTTAATCTGGGGGACACTTAGCCTGCCAAATAATTCAAAGTACAACTTGCCTAGTGGCACTCTCTCTTATTTTTCCACCATTGTGATCTGCTCTAGCCAGACTCTTGATTGTGTACCTCAGCAGACAGGCAGACAACAATTGCTATTTTCACAAAATCTCCTAAATCCCAGAGAATATGTCATTTTTTTGCTAAGCTCTACCTCCACTCCTCTCTTTTTCCAATCCTTGTGGACACAGAGATGGTCAAATTTCTTTTTCTCACTCATTGAGTATGCCCATTTCTTCCTTTTTTGCTAGCACCCATAATCTCTCTTAGCCATTCTCTTAGCACCCTAGACTCCCCTTGATTTGGGAATGGGAGAGCAAACCACACCCTCTTCTCTTGACAGAGCAGAAAAGCCAAAGGAATATTTATTCCTCCAAAGTCCTCTCCAAATAATAAGTCCTCTTCTTATTTAGACTGGAAGTATGTCAGGTTTGGACAAATCACCAGTTGTGGCCATCCTTATATCCTGTGGGATGTGTTTGTAGCTCTACTTAGAATATGCAACTTATTATTTTTGGCTTTGGGACTTTAAATTGAAATTTCGAGACAAGAGAAAACTTTCCATTTTAAGTCCTGTTACACTAATTTAAAATAATCCATCCACATCCCATATTTCCATTTCCTTTGGACTTTGGGCTTCTGCATGATTGAGAGTTATTCCAATTAAGGTGCTTTCCATCTTCAGAGTCTTTTACAAACAGTCATTAATTACAGCTATGCGTGTAGTCGCGTAATGATTTGAGCTCTCTCATGGGCTTCCTGATTTATATTTCAAAGGACATAATGATTAGCAGCCCTTCTTGCTACTGTCGCTTAGAAGGTTACTCTGACTCAAGCCAGTATGTCAGTGACAAATAAGCTTCAGTGTCACATATGCAGTTCATACACACCTACAAAGACAGCCTTCTTTCTCTCTTTTCATCTTTATTCTTTTCTTTTCTCCCTTCCTCCTTCCCTCCCCATGCGTGTTTGAGTTTTTATCCTCCAGGAGTGGAGAGAATATCTATCTGATTTGGTAGCATGAGAATGGGAGTGAAGGAAATTGATGTCTCTGCCCATAGTCCATATTTGTCAAGACAGAAAGGGAGTACAAGGACTTCAATAACAGCAGCTGCTTTTAAGCTCACTGATCTTATAACTCTATAAACCCACCCAGTCCATCACCAAAATGGTCACTGTTGTACCATGAATAGTTGTGAGAATCATTGAGCTGTCTCTTAAATTATAACATGCTAATCAAAAAGGCTCATTGAGCACATATAAACGTTGATCAATAAGCCGACTTGGGATCTTTCTTAGGACATCTGATTATCTGATAAATGTTGTCAAAAGTAGTATCCTCTCCTCCTCACACCAGTCAAGAATTATAGGCTAACAGGCGTCACCTGCTGGGCAGAAAAGCACAGTGACCGGAGGCATCAAAGGGTGGAGCAATTTTCTAAGACATACCCTCAGGGAAAGCAGATACTGAATATTTCTTCCCTCTGGGACCTGAGCCTGTTCTGGTCTGGGAAAACCTGATTTGGATAACCAAGGAAACCATGCCTAGACAACAGAAAATTACAACCTACACTAAGAAAAACAAAGTTATGGCCCAGTCAAAGGAACAAACGTACACTTCAACTGAGATACAGGAATTTAAACTAATGCTAAATCAAATCAAAAAATTTAAGAAGATATTGCAAAAGAGATGGAGGTGGTAAAGGAAACACTGGGCATGTATATGGCAGAAATCAAAAGTTCAAAAAAACAACTAGTAGAATCTATGGAAATGAAAGGCACAACACAAGAAATGAAAGACACAATGGAAACATACAACAGCAGATCTCAAGAGGCAGAAGAAAACACTCAGGAACTGGAGAACAAAACACCTGAAAGCCTACACTCAAAGGAGCAGATGGAGAAAAGAATGAAAAAATATGAGCAACATCTCCGGGAACTCAAGGATAAAACAAAGTACAATAATGTATGTATCATTGGTGTCCCAGAAGGAGAAGAGAAGGGAAAGGGGGCAGAAGCAATAATAGAGGAAATAATTAATGAAAATTTCCCATCTCTTATGAAAGACATAAAATTACAGATCCAAGAAGCACAGAGTACTCCAAACAGAAGAGATCTGAATAGGCCTACGCCAAGACACTTAATAATCAGATTATCAAATGTCAAAGACAAAGAGAGAATCCTGAAAGCAGCAAGAGAAAAGCGATCCATTACATACAAAGGAAGCTTAATAAGACTATGTGCGGATCTCTCAGCAGAAACCATGGAGGCAAGAAGAAAGTGGTGTGATATATTTAAGATACTGAAAGAGAAAAACCACCAACCAAGAATCCTATATCCAGCAAAGCTGTCCTTCAAATATAAGGGAGAGCTCAAAATATTTTCTGACAGACAATGAGAGACTTTGTGAATAAGACACCCGCCCTACAGGAAATACTAAAGGGAGCACTACAGAGTGATGGAAGACAGGAGTGTGTGGTTTGGAAAACAATTTTGGGAGATGGTAGCACAACAATGTAAGTACACTGAACAAAGATAACTATGAATACGGTTGAGAGAGGAAGGTGGGGAGCATGTGAGACACCAAAAGAAAGGAGGAAAGATAAAGACTGGGACTGTGTAACTTGGTGAAATCTAGAATATTCAACAATTGTGATAAAATGTACAAATATGTTCTTTTAGGAGGGAGAACAAGCAAATGTCAACCTTGCAAGGTGTTAAAAATGGGGATGGGGGGAGGGATGCAATCAACATGAACTAGAGTCTGTAACTAATAGAATCATTGTATTATGCTTCCTTTAATGTAACAAAGGTGATATACCAAGGTAAATGCAGATAAGAGTGGGAGATTGGGGAGGCATGTTAGACACTTGACATTGGTGGTATTGTCTGATTCTTTATTCTACTTTGATTTAAGTTTATTTTTCCTTTTGCTGCTTCCTAGCTGTCATTTTTTTTCCTCTTTATTTTGCCTCTCTACCTTCTTTGACTCTCCCTCCTGCCGTGTGGAAGAAATGTAGATGCCCTTATATAGATAGTGGTGAAGGTGGTGAACACATAAATATATGACCATACAGAGAACCATTGATTATTTACTTAGGATAGAATGTATGGTGAGTGAACAAAACCATATTAAAAAAAAAAAAATGGGTTGATGACAAAACCTCAATGGCAATATACTGAGTGAAATAAGCCAGACACATAAGGACAATTATTGCAGGGTCTCACTGATAGGAACTAATTATAATATGAAAACTCATAGACATGAAATATAAGGTACCAAGATATAGGACGAGGGTTAAGAATGGGAAGCGGTTGCTTAGTATGAGCAGAATGTTCAACTAGGATGAACTTAAATGTTTGGAAATGAACAAGGGTATCAGTAGCAAGATGTCAGAATAACTAACAGAATGGTATGTGAATGAGGTGGAAAGGGGAAGCTCAGAGTCATATATGTCACCAGAAGGAAAGTTGGAAGTCAAAAGTTCGGAAAGTATAAAACTGAATCCTATGGTGGGCAATGTCCATGATCAACTGTACAAATACTAGAAATCGCTTCCATGAACCAGAACAAATGTATGACAATACAACTAGAAGTTAATAATAGAGGGGCATATAGGGAAGAAATATATACCTATTGCAAACTATATACTACAGTTAGTAGTATTTCAATGTTCTTTCATACACAGTAACAAATGTACTATACCAACACTACGAGTCAACAATTGAGGGGGGTTGGTTAGGGGTAGGGGAGGATTCGAGTTTCCTTTTCTTTTTTTCTTTTTTCATCTTTCACTTTATTTCTTGTCTGGAGTAATGAAAAGTTTCTAAAAATTGAACAAAAATTAAGTGTGGTGATGGATGCACAGCTGTATGAGGGTACCCAGGGGCAAGTGATTGTACACTTTGGATCTTTGGATAATTGTATGGTATCTGAACAATCTCAATAAAAATGTAAAAAAAAAAAAAAGTAGTATCCTCACCACAGAGACAGGGCACTCAACCAACAAGGCACCAAAGCCCCATGGTGGTGCTAACACAGAAAGCAATCAAATGTTGTGGTGGATTCAGTTTCATAGCCTAGTTTGGACGTGATCTTGGTTGTGGTCCCCATTCTGGTAGGTGTGCACCCATTGTAAATAGGATCCTTTGAAGACATTACTTCAGTTAAATCATGGCCCAACTGAATCAGGTTAGGCTTGAATCAGGATTACTGGAGACTTTTACAAGTAGGATGAAATACAGATGTAGAGAGAGAGATTCAGGGAAAGAAACTAGACATCC
The DNA here is from genome assembly GCF_015220235.1 of Choloepus didactylus. NCBI lineage: Eukaryota > Metazoa > Chordata > Mammalia > Pilosa > Megalonychidae > Choloepus > Choloepus didactylus. Next base: position 10,109,809 of record NC_051323.1, on the reverse strand, counting down.
ATGTCCCAGGGTGGGGGGAGGGGTAGGGGGATCACCACATGTATTACAGTGTGACAAAAAAGCCAAGGAGCAAGAATCTATGTCAGTCAGTTCCAGAATGTTCCAGTGTTCAGGGTGAAAGCATTGCCTTGTTGAAGCTTAGATTTTCAGACTTTTCTTAGCCTCAAAGCTATGAGCCAATAAATCCCCATTGTTCAAGCCAGTCCATTGTATGGTATTTGTTTTAGCAGCTGGGATCTAAGACAATTATCATGAAAAAAAAACAATTCTGCAAATCATTCGGTGAGTGTTGTATAAAAGTCTGCTGGGTTGCCATATAAACTGTAAATTACCGTATCCAAGTACAGTGTTCAAGAAATTTAATCATTAGTTCATTGCTTGAAATCTAGGCAAATTGAACCTTTAGAAAACTCCTTTCCCTTGACCCCAATGTCACTAAGACATTTTCTGCCCCCCTTTCTTCTTATCCTCATGACCCTCTTTCCTGAGTCATAACAACTCTCCTATCTCTGCATCAAGAATTTAATTGTTCAAAGTATGTTACTTTATAAGAAAAAATTAGGAAGCACTAGAGAACATTCAAGTTTTTCAAATAGGTACCAGTCAAATCACAACATTTTAAGCACAGGTACACAAAGAACTTTATGGCTAGCAAAAGCTGAAAATCCTAGCCCCATAATGTAATAGACATATGAACTGTGGAAAGTTGCTTGACATTCCTTAATACTGAGTTTTCTTGTCTATAAAATGGAGCAATAATTTCTATCTCATAGATTAGCTACAGGAATTAATAATATAAAAGGCTCAACATGGGTATATATTATTTTGATAAATGTCCTTTCAGATAAGTAAGTTTACTTTGTAATTCAAGTTAGAATGTATAGATGTTTATTTCTCTACAATTGGAATATAGAAGGAAAGTATTTGCACAGGTATCCACCTGTTTAATGTGTTTTCAATTCAGAATATAGATAGTCACAATACTGAAATATAAATGGGCAAATCACATGTGAGAAAAAGCTCAACACACTAGTAACTAAATTATCACAAATTAATCATCCAATTAATTATATATTTATGTGTAATACTTAATATTACTGAGATTGTAGGGACACTGGCTATTTCATTTTCTTCCTAAGCACTGCAAGGTGGTGACAGCTTTCTATAAGACAATAGAGATTGAACACTTGCAGAACATCCATTCCTTTTGATTTACTATTTTCGCTTCTAGAAATGTTTTCGTAGATAGAATGTATATTCATACAAATATTTATGTAAACAATTTAAAAGAATATGAACAGTCAATGAAAGAAAGAGAATATTGGTTGATTAAATGACTATGTTACAAAAAAGCAGCCATTTAAATTGATGTCATGGAATCATTTACTATGATTCTGGAAAATAGTCATTATAGATTCTTTTTTTTTTTTAATTAAATTCAGCTTTATTGAAATACATTCACACACCATACAATCATCCATGGTATACAATCCACTGTCCACAGTATGATAACATAGTTATGCATTCATCACCACAATCTATCTCTGAACATTTTCCTTACATCAGAAAGAACCAGAACAAGAATAAAAAATAAAAGTGAAAAAAGAACACCCAAATCATCCCCACATCCCACCCCACTTGTCCTTTAGTTTCTATCCCCATTCCTCCACTCATCCATACACTAGATAAAGGGGGTGTGATCCACAAGGTCTTCACAATCACACTGTCACCCCCTGTAATCTACATTATTATATAATTGTCTTCAGGAGTCCAGAATGCTGGGTTGGGGTTTGGCAGTTTCAGGTATTTACCTCTAGCTTTTCCAATACATTAAAGCCTAAGAGGTGTTATCTATATAGTGCATAAGAATGCCCACCAGAGTGACCACTCGACTCCATTTGGAATCTCTCAGCCACTGAAACTATTTCGTCCCATTTTGCATCCCGCTTTTGGTCAAGAAGATACTCTCAGTCCCACGATGCCAGGTCCACATTCATCCCTGGGAGTCATACTCTGCGTTGCCAGGGAGATTTACACCCCTGGGAGTCGGGTCCCACGTAGGGGGGAGGGCAGCGAGTTCACCTGTCGAGATGGCCCAGCCAGAGAGAGAGAGGGCCACATCTGAGCAACAAAGAGGTACTCAGGGGGAGACTCTCAGGCACCACCACACACAAGTTTAGACTCTCCTTTGTGGTAATGAGCTTCATAAGGGCAAGTCCCATGCTCGAGGGCTCAGCACATCAAACCGCCAGTCCCAATGTTTGTGACAACATCAACACCAGTCCAGGTGAGGATGTCCAACACATCCGCACCTTCCCCCAGATCCTCGGGGCTGGGGAGGGGAAGGCTGTAAACACATTTTTCATTATCTGCCCAAATTACTCTAGAATGTGTCACTATTTCACTCCAGCCTATACTAACCTACGGTATCTCACTTCCTATTCTAAGTTCCATGCAATTGTGGTGTTTGAACAAATCGACTGTAGAGTTGTACCGTTTAGAAAATTTAGATCCTGTACCAAATAGATATCTATCCCCTTGGTCTCATATGAAAGTTGAAGTTTTAAAACACAATCAGTTTCAACCTTTACCCTTTGGCCTGGCTTGTCCTGGTCTTAACCAGACCTGCTTCATTCATATCACTAATTGAAGTCTGGGCTCTTTTTCAGGTTTTTTTTTTTTTTTTTTTTTTGACAGTGGCTGTATGCACTAATACTGACATTCATATCTGCCGAGCTCTAGCTCTGAGTTTCAGGTGTCTCAGAGATATGCATTGTTCCAGAGACCAATCAGGTTATACGCTAGGGGATCAGCACCTCAAAGTTTAGAGATAGGCCTTCCAATTCAGGGATAGAGTTAACTGCTGTAAGAGCTTACAATCTAGGGACTATTACAATTATTGTGTCCACGTTAGGCTATGCTCTAAGATTCAATTCTGAGTTTACACATTGTAGTTAGTCCATATTGGTGAGGCATCATCCCTCTCACCATGTTTTCTCCAATACTTTTACTCCTATATATATATTTTCCTACAATTTTATAGAGTTATATTCACATACCATACATTTATCCACAGTGTACAATCAGTTGTTCATGGTATCATCATAAAGTTGTACATTTATCACCACAATCAGCACTTGAACATACTGATTACTACAAGAAAAAATGTTTTTTTGTTTTTTTGTTTTTTAGCAATAAGAAAAAATAATAAAAAGAAAAATAACATGTCATACAATACAATATACTACTAAGGACAGCAAATAACACCACTACCAAGAATCCCATATTACTCCCCTATATCCCCCTCTCATATACATTTAGCATTGGCATATTGCCTTTGTTACATTTAATGGTGGTATATTACAATGTTACTGTTGACCATAGACTCCAGTTTGCTTTGATAATGTTTTTTCCTGAATACCATCCCTTTTTCAAATTTCTACATGGTTGACATTCGTTTGCTTTCCCACATGCAAAAACATTTTTATATTTGTATATTTAGTAACAGTCATTGGCCACTCCAGTTTTTGCCACATTATACAGTCCCAGTCTTTACCATCTATCTTTACCTCTGGTGTCATACATTCTCCTATCCCACCTCTTTCAGCTTTACTCACAGACATCTTTGTTCAGTGTACTTACAATACCATGCTACCATCACACAGTATTATGCTATCTATTTCTGGATCTATGCAATCAATCCTAAACATTCTGTAGTCCTTCAGCATCAAATGGATGATCTCTGTCCTCTTTCTATCTCCTGGTCACCTGTGTTGTCAGCTTTTAACTCCCAAAGTTTGTTCATTAATGTCTGTTCATATTAGTGAGACCATACAGAATCTGTCCTTTTGTTTCTGGCTAACTTCACTTAACATAAGGTCCTCAAGGTTCATCCACATTATTACATGATCCATGTCTTTGTTCTGTCTTACAGCTGCATAGTATTCCACCATGTGCATATACCACAGTTTGTTTATCCACTCGTCCTTTGATGGACATTTGGGCTGTTTCCATCTCTTGGCAATTGTGAATAATGCTGCAATAAATATTGGTTTACAAATGTCTGTTTGTGTCTTAAGTTTCAGTTCCTCTGAGTATATACCCGGCAATGGAATAGCTGGGTCATATGGCAAATCTATATTTAGCTTCCTGAGGAACCTCCATACTGTCTTCCAGAGTGGTTGCACCATTCTACATTCCCACCAACAATGAATAAGTGTGCCTCTTTCTCCACATCCTCTCCAGCACTTGTCATTTTCTGTTTTTTGGATAATGGCCATTCTGGTAGGTGTGAGATGATATCTCATTGTGGTTTTGATTTGCATTTCCTTAATAGCCAGTGAAGTTGAGCATTTTTTCATGTGCTTTTGAGCCATTTGTATTTCCTCTTCAGAAAAATGTCTGTTCATGTCTTTTGCCCATTTTTTAATTGGATTGTTTGTCTTTCTGTTATTGAGATGCAGGATTCCTTTATATATTCGGGATATTAAACCCTTATCTGATATGTGGTTTCCAAATATCATCTCCCATTGTGTAGGTTGCCTTTTTATTTTTCTGACAAAGTCCTTTGATGTACAAAAGTGTTTAATTTTGAGGAGATCCCATTTGTCTATTTGTTCTTTGGTTGCTCGTGCCTTGGGTGTGAGGTCTAAGAAACCACCTCTTTTCACAAGATCTTTAAGATATTGCCCTACATTTTCTTCTAAGAGTTTTATGGTCTTGGTGCTAATGTTTAGGTCTTTGATCCACTTTGAGTTAATTTTGGTATAAGGTGTGAGATGGACATCCTCTTTCATTCTTTTGGAAATGGATATCCAGTTCTCCAAACACCATTTATTGAACAGGCTGCTCTTTCCCAGTTGCTTCGGCTTCACTGCCTTATCAAAGATCAGTTGTCCATAGATGTAAGGGTCTACTTCTGACCACTCAATTCGATTCCATTGATCAGTATATCTGTCCTTATGCCAGTACCATGCTGTTTTGAGCACTGTAGCTTTGTAATATGCTTCAAAGTCAGGTAGTGTGAGACTTCCCACTTCATTCCTCTTTCTCAAGATATTTTTGGCTATTTGGGGCACCTTACCCTTCCAAATAAATTTAGTTATTGGTTTTTCTATTTCTGTAAAGTAAGTTGTTGGGATTTGAATTGGTATTGCATTGAATCTGTAAATCAGTTTAGGTAAAATTGCCATCTTAACTATATTTAGTCTTCCTATCCATGAACATGGTATGTTCTTCCATTTTTTCAGGTCTTGTGCAATTTGTTTTAGCAGTTTCTTATAGTTTTCTACGTAAAGGTCTTTTGTGTCCTTGGTTTAGTTTATTCCTAAATACTTGATTCTTTTGGTTGCTATTGTAAATGGGATTTTTTTCTTGATTTCCTCCTCTTGTTGCATATTACTTGTGTATAAGAACACTACAGATTTTTGCGTGTTGATCTTGTAGCCTGCTACTTTGCTGTATTCATTGACTAGTTCTAGTAACTTTGCTGTAGATTTTTCTGGATTTCCTACATATAGAATCATGTCATCTGCAAATAGTGAAAGTTTTACTTCTTCCTCTCCAATTTGGATGCCTTTTATTTCTTTTTCTTGCCTAATTGCTCTAGCTAGAACTTCCAGCACAATGCTGAATAACAATGGTGATAGTGGGCATCCCTGTATTGTTCCTGATCTTAGAGGAAAAGCTTTCAGTCTCTCCCCATTGAGTGTGATGTTAGCTGTGGGTTTTTCATATATTGCTTTTATCATATTGAAAAAGTTCCCTTCTATTCCTATCCTTTGAAGTATTTTCATCAGGAAAGGATGTTGAATTTTGTCAAATGCCTTTTCTGCATCAATTGAGATGATCATGTGGTTCTTCTGCTTTGATTTATTGATGTGGTGTATTACATTAATTGATTTTCTTGTGTTGAACCAGCCTTGCATACCTGGAATAAATCCCACCTGGTCGTGGTGTATAATTATTTTAATGTGCTGCTTAATTTTATTTTATAATTTATTTTTGCATGTCTATCTCCCCCATATGTTTATCTATATTTGTATTTGTATTCTACTTAAATATGTGACATACAAATGAGGTTGGATTAGCTCAAATCTTTTTCTTTTTTGCTTCTTTTGCATTTCTAGATCTCTTTTAAGGCATCTTGTAGATGGTGATAACACCAAGGAAAGAAGAAAAGGCAAAAGGATTTTCCATTTTTGCAGAAAACATGAGTTTAGTTTTGGAAATGTAGAGTTGAAAAGCTTATGTCAGCAGGTCAAGGAGGTTAACTTAGGTAGTTCTGGGGACAATATCTGGAAGTTAATGGCATATAATTGGTATAGGAGAACGTGAGGAATGAGGAGAGAAGTGGGTCAAGTATGCAGACTTGAACATCATTTACAGGTAATGATTTATCATTTACAGGTAATGGTTTAAAAAGAGACCATCTGAGGGATACAATGAAAATTAGAGATGTTTGTTACCTCAAAGGTTTTGCAAGAAAATTAAAAGAAGCAATGAAATAAAGTGATTAACGTAATGCCTAGTATAAAGTAAGATTTCAGTAAATGCTGGCTCTTATTCTTTTCTAAGTGAAAATACTATGGCTTAAAAAGAAAAAAAGAAACTCCCTCAAGGTTATACAGGTAAGAAGTAAAAGAATTAGGATTCAAAACCCTGTCTCTCTAACCCAAAGCCTGTGCTTTTCCACCACAGCTTGTTTTCAGAAATGAGTGAGATAAATTGAATCTTGATTAATAAATGAAACAGTGCACTTGCTTTTATCATTCTGTCACTTTTGGAAAGTATTTTCAACCAGTTCTCTTGTGGGAAGGACAGTGAAACCAGCAGGACCCCTTGTCTTAACAATTGTTTCTCCATCTGGCGTGATTGAGTAAGGATGCAAGATTTAGAGGATAATCAATTCACTATCAGCTGTTGCCTTTCGTTACCCCTTACTGATGTTTTACATCTGCTGCTTCTGTTTCTTTCACAGTCTTAGTTCTTAATCATTTTTTTTCAGTTTAAAATTATATTATTTTCTCTAGGGGTGTCCTCCTTGTTCAGTAGGGTACATGATGTAGTACATGGTGTCCCACCATGTTTTGCTTCATCCCTGGTAAGCAGACAAAGGCAGAACAGACAAAGCACAATTGTCAGACAGGATGTCAGAAGCTCTCCAAAGCCACCTTCACTCCAGGTCTGAATTGCTCGGGGCCTTGGAGGAGAGGATATTTGATCCATGGGAATAGGAATAGGAGTCATTAGGGATTGAATTTAATTGTGTGTCCATCCCATGTGGAAGACTGGAAAATACAACAAATGAAGCTATCAATGGCTTTCCCAATCTGCAAGCAACCATCTCTGGCTAGATACAGGCACCGGGCCAAAAGAACAAGAAACAACTTTCTATTTACATGGGCTAGTGGCATAAAATAGGTAGCATGAAATGATACTGTTGAAGGGGTTGTAACTTTCCCACTGTATGAACCCATTAGCACATAGAACCCTATGGAAAAATATTGAAATTTAATGACCATGTATATACATTATATGGTTGTGTGTGTGTGTGAGAGAGAGAAAGAAAGCGAGAGACCTCATCCAATTTAGATTTACTTATTTAATATCTTTCTTCCTCACAAGACTAGAACTTACATGATGCAGAGAATATTTGTAACTCATCTTGAATGCTGCTTTATTTCCAGGCATTATGTCTAGCACACAGTAGGTGCTCAACAAATCTTTACTGAATGAATGAATAACTCAATAGATAAGTACATGAGAAAAAAAGAAAGAAGACTGGGATTAAAGAGATGTGCATCTTGATGAACTCATAGATGATAGAAAGGAGAAAAGAAGAATGTTGCTGGTAAAAAATAATGGTTCACCCAGTGTGCCAGTTTGAATGTATTATGTCCCCCCAAACACCATTATCTTTGATGTAATCTTGTGTGGGCAAATGTATCAGTTTTGATTAGATTGTGATTCTTTGAGTGTTTCTATGGAGATGTGCCCCACCTAACTGTGGGTGATGATGACTCTAGTTGGATAATTTCCATGGAGGCATGGCCCCACCCATTCAGCGTGACCCTTGATCATGGAGCCACATAAATGAGCTGTCAAACAAAAGGAACTGAGTGGAGCTGTGAGTGACATTTTCAAGAGGAGCTACAGCCAAGAGGGACACTTTGAAGAAAGCACAGGAGCTGCAGGTGAGAGACAGTTTGAAGACAGCCGTTGAAAGTAGACTCTTGCTCTGGAGAAGCTAAGAGAGGAAAATTCCCCAAGAGCAACTAAGAGTGACATTTTTGAGGAACTGCAGCCTAGAGAGGAACGTCCTGGGAGAAAGCCATTTTGAAGTTTGGAGCAGACGCCAGCCACGTGCCTTCCCAGCTAACAGATATTTTCTGAACACCATTGGCCATCCTCCGCTGAAGGTACCCGATTGCTGATGCATTACATTGGACACTTTATGGTATTAAGACTGTAACTGTGTAAACAAATAAACCCCCTTTATAAAAGCCAATCCATTTCTGGTGTTTTGCATTCTGGCAGCATTAGCAAACTAGAACACCCAGTTTCCCATATTTGATACAGGCTTGCTTTCTTTAGAGAGCCTTTGTGAAGCAGCCAATGAGTGACCATGTTTCATCAATTACTCAGTTGTAGAAAATAGCTGGTCTCCCCCACACCCTCTACTCAACCAAGCTGAAGGCATGACCCTCTAAAACTTGTGCACTGCTCAGAGAAACCTCTATTTCGTTGGCACTGCAGTTGTTTACTTATACATAAGTCTCTCTTATTGGACTTCAAGTTTCTGGAGCCATGATGCCTTGTAACTTATTTGTTTTGGATTCCCAAAGGCCTATCAAATGGCAGACATTCAATCCAAGAATGAATGTAAAGAAAAACAAAGTGCAAATGGCTTTATTTCTCTGACAATATTTACTGAGCAAAGATTATTAAGACACAGGAAGAAACACTTAAATGTTCATTATAATTATATATGGATTAGGTTCCTACTCAGCTCCATATTCTTTACTAGAAATTCTATAACTATGTAGTTGATATTCCTCACAATAAGACAAAATAATTGTTTCATTTTGCAGATAAAAGAAAGAGGCACAGAAAGAATAACACATTAAAGATCGTAATAGTCTAGATGCAGAACGAGGACGCAAACCAACTCTGTCCATTAAATCCATCAGGAATAGAAATGAGGCTCGTGTGTAAGCAAAGCTATTCCATTAGCTGCAAGAGTAATCATTACATCTCTTTCACTTGCCAACATCATGCCTAGCACTACTGCCAAAAAAAAAAAAAAACTCATCATTCCTGCGTAAAAATGACAGAAATAATAGGTAATAATCAGAATAACAATCGAAAGTAGTGCCATCAGCTAAAGAAGCAATCACCTCCATTCTACAAGAGAAATACTAGGCAAAACTCTGCTTAGAGGGACTGACAGTCAAATGCTGGCCAAACAGCTGCCATGGACCTACAGGGTCCAGAACCTCAGGCAGTGTCATAAATTTCAATGATATCTCTGCATCTAGGGCAAAAAAAAAATGTCATCTGGAAATAAAATTTCCACCTTATTTGAATTTAAATGTCAGTGTGCTTATCCATTCTCCTCTCTTGGTTATGTCATCGGGAGCTCAGTGCATGAGCCAAATTATATTTTTCGGCCTTGCTGCCGTAATGGATCAAGGTCCTATGACCCTGGCAATTTTAAAACCATATTTAAAAAAAAATATTGGGGCTTGAGAACTAGTCTATCTACCCAGAGAATATTTCCATTACAAGAATAACAGTAAATCAATGAGAGAAAACAAATTTTCTTTTCTCTAAAAAAATAACTATAAGCTAAGGAAGCACATTTTTGCCTCAAGTCAATTTAGCAAATTGCTATGCAAACAGTGGTAAATGGAACCTGCCTGTACATATATTGAATTTTTATAGAGTTTAGATATGTTTAGTCTTCACTCAGATTCCCCACATAGTATATAAGATTCTTGGGCCATCTCCACCTTCCCTCCCCCCACCTCCACCACCAACATCACAACATCAACAAAAGAAAAGAAAAGAGGGGGAAAAAAAGTGGATCCAAGGAGCAAGCAAGAAATGGAATAGTAAACAAAAGGGGGAACAGACTGTGGGCAGAGATGCTGGAGCTTGGTTTTGTGCTTGTGAGAATGATTCAATAGACAAGAAAGAAACAATGCAGGAAGGGGACAACTGAAGAAGTGAAGGGTCTGGAGAAGTGAAGACTGGAACAAAATCTAGAGCACTAGTGAACAGGTTAGATTTTCCTAGTTATAGGAACATTTTTGCTTTGTTTGTTTGTCTCCATTTTAATAGGAGAAACCAGATATGACTGCAAGAGCAAGCAGTAATCCGGGCCCTGAGAAGAGAAGTCAAGAAAACTAAATATGGACTGGATATTAGAGGATATTAAGTTAAAATTTTCTTTTATTTCAGTGGGTTTGATAATTGCATCACAGTTATGTTTAAAACAAGCCCTTATCTATTAAATACCCACTACATTAAATACACATATTTCCTGGGTAATATGATGTCTGAAACTTGCTTTAAAATATTTCAGAAATTTTTTTTTGCTTCTTTCTTTTTATCAAAATTTAAGGAGTGTGTTGACTATGAAAGTGAAATGTAGAAGACGGTAGATCCAAAGGACTACTTTGAGGAATTTTGACTTCTTGTGTGGTAGCCTCCTAATATTTACAACCTTGCAACACCTGTCACATTGTACCAGTGTTGGTCTGTGACTGGTAGATATGGCAGAAGTGATGGAATATGGCTTCTGAAATGAAGATATAAAGTCATTGTGGCTTGGGTGCTCTCTTGCTTGCTTGCCCGCCCCCTCACAGATCACGTGATTTGGAGGAAGTCATCTGCTATGCAGCATATAGTTACTTCTGCCCATGTGGCAAGGAACTGAAGTCTCTGACAGATAGCCACAGAAAAACTGAGGCTTGCCAACAACCAGGAGTGGGAGTGAAATTAATTCTCCAGCCCCTAGCTTCACTGAAACCTCATCAGAGAATTATCTAGCTATGTCATTTCCTGATTCCTGATCCACAGCCACTGTGAACAATAAATGTTTGTTATTTAAGCTGACAATTTGCTAGTTATCTACAGTAGTAGGTAACTAATATACTCTTTAAATTATTGCATAGCCATTAAATAATCTCGAGTACAAAAATACCAGACTTACATTTGCTGTATAGGATTGATTGTGGATGGCGGCAAGAAATTGTTTGCAATGGTCTAATAGAAAAGGAAGACATACTATATGTTTTGGGGTAGGAAGAAGGAGACATTTTTGAGAATCCACTTTAAAGCCATCAACAAAACATGATACATTAAACCAATAGGCTTCCCCTATCTTTTCTTTAGTATGCATAATGAATGATGTTCACTTATAGTACACTCTCTTATGGGTATACATTGAGTCATTGGGAAATCTATACTGTAACCTATAATTTCAAGAGTTTCCCTTTAGTTCCAGAAACTATATTATAAGTCAAAACTGGGTTATTTTATAAATAAACTTGAATCAAGTTTATTGATTCAATAAACTTATGAATCATGATGTTTAAATAAATAATTTATGAAATGCAGCATTCACATTCTTCCAGTAAACAATTTTTGATGAGCATCCTTTATAACTCTTTGTGATCTTCAGTTGAAAAACACTGTCCTAGGACTATAGGAATTATTTTAATCTATCAGTATGTTTTTCAGACATTGTACCATTAATTTTGTGGTTCAAATTTACTACCTGTGAAATGACAAGTGGCAACTAACTTTTCAAAATATTTGAATAAATTCATAATTTAATATATGAAATGTGTGGTCTCTTTTGAAATTCAGCTTTGCTATTATGTGTGTAGTTTTTTTTTGACAAATTTTAAGTAATTTAAATAAATTAAGTAGTCAAGATGACTGGAGTGTGAAAAGGCTTCTAATGGAAGGAAGAAAGAAATTCGATCTTTAGTTCGAACAACACAGGTGTCACCGCTTATGAAGAAATTATTAGCCTGTCTCTATGCTTGTTTGCCTCCTATTTCCAGATTTACATATTCAAATCTATTGCGTGAATTACATGTTTATTTCAAATGTTTACATAAAAGTACATTATCATATGTATTTTGAATCCTTCATATGTATTTGATTCTCAGCTCTGATTAATACTTGGGTTTATACCTTGTCTCTTGAATTACAATGGAGGGCACCCAGAGAATTTTAAGAAAAAAATTTTATATATCCTCCATGCTCAGTAATGGTTTGCATGAATGTACAAATGAATAGATGGCTTTCCTTGTTTTGCAAAGGCCCTGGATTTAAAGTTGGAAATCATCTGCAACAACCCTATGTCTGGAAATATCTGAGTCTCTGTATTCAGAACTGAGTCTCAAATTTCTTACTTATAAAATGGGAGAAATGGTGATAACCACTTCACTGCTTGTTTATTTTGAAGATAAGTAGCCTGGTAGAAAAGAAACAGTTGAATAAATGGTATGCTACCTAGACATTATTTTGTTAAAATTGGAGCACAGTGAAAGAAATAGCTTTACAATATGATATGTGGGGTGGTTGCATTAAATGTATTTCTTATATTTAAAAAAAAAATCAGTTTTCATAACAAGACAAGCTTCTGACCTCCATAAAAACTATTTTTTTTTCTATGTGTAACTCAAAACTCGAGTATAGTTCATCACATTATAGTCTTGGATTCCCATGACCACCATTTTTCAATTCTTTCTTTTCTGGATAGGATGCCTGCATTTCAGATTGCTCTTTCTATAGGGGATAGGATTACTTTGGCTCTGTATCCAGAATTTCTGTAGCCATGGCTTCCTGCCAACAAGCCTAATTTGCTTAACTACTTTAATTATGCTTTTACTTTAATAAGAGGCCTTTTTATGAGACTAATGAACTGCAATGAATTTAATACAAACATCACAGAGTAAAAATTAAAGAACTACAAATGCATACAATTAGATGTCTTTCATATCGCACACATGAAGCTTTATCATTTATCTCTTTTCATCAAAGCATTTAATTATCTCTATCAAATCTATTTCATAGACTATCAAAATCTACAGGGTACAGTGCAATCTGTGAGTCTCAAAATGTGTCAGAGTGATCTATGTCACTTTCTGAGACTTAGTCCATAGTCAAGTATGACCTTAAGTCCTGGAAAAAAAGTGTCTTTCCAATAAACTTAACAGTAAAAATGTTATTTATGAGTAGTCTCATTAGAAAAGAGTAGTATTCTGAGCTTTCTGGATTACTGTCTAGTTGTTTCTCCTGCCTCATTTTTAGATTCTGTCTATGCCCTTGCTTTTTAGCAGTTTTAATATGTCTCTGATGTTTGCTTGTTTTTATTTATTCTGCTTAAGCTTTGCAGTATTTCTTGAATATGGATTGATCCATTCAAAATATTGTAAAATTCATAGCCAATATTTCTTCAGTGATCATTGCTTCGGCTCCACTCTCTCTCCTCTAATTCTAGGATTCCAATGACACCCTTCTGAGATTTTAAAAATCCTTTTTCAACATCTCATACTAAGTCTTTTTTTTTTTTTGATTTTTTTATTGTACTCTCTTTATGCTTCAGTTCTGGATATTTTCTCCTTACCTCTTTTCCTGTTTCTTAATTCTGTTTTTAGTTGTGCTTTGAGTTCTCAGTTTTTAATTTTATATTTTTTAATTCTAGGAATTCTTTTTCACTCATTCTTATACTCATCACATTTTCTGGTGGAATTTTTTATCTTATTTTTTGTTTCCTTGAACGTAATAATAATTTGCTGTTCGCATCTTCCATTATCTGGGTTTCTGGTGCGATTTTTTTGTATGTGTTTCTTTAGTTTTTTAATTTTTAGTTTTCAATCAAATCACGTTTTCTTATATGACATGGTAGGCTCTGAAATCTAATTTTTTTCCATCAACCCCCCAAATCAGCTGACAGCTCTGCTCAGCATCTGGATTTCACTGCCACCACTTTCAGTATCAATAGTTGCCTCAAGAAGAAAGATAAATGTTGAATCATCTATACGAGGATCCCTGCTCCTTGCACCACAATTACTCAGTGCTCTGGGGAAATCATCAGTGCTTTCAAAACATGTAGTTTAAATTGCCTAGTTGTTCTTACTAGGAAGTTTGGCCAAAACAACCTAGTCTGCTCTTTAGAATCTCTATCCTTATCATTTAAATATTTGATCTGGGATCATCTATGGCCCTATCCAAATATGACTGTAAATGATTTTATACTTCCATGTTAAAACATGATGGCAAAGAAAAAAATTTTAATAGGAAGAATAAATTTACAAAAGAAGCATGTTCTTTTCACTGTCCTAAAGTTAACTCTTTATTTAATTTGAGTGCTTTCACTTTGCATGAAAAGCATTTAGCTCTTGTCTCCTGGACACCAAAACCTGACTTTCAACAAAGTCATCCACTGTTTAAAAATAATTTGGAACCTAATAACATGCAATTAGTTTTAAATACCTATAGAGAAATGGTGAAGTTGATTCAAGTTTGTCATACCAAACAAATAACAATGTGTAAAACATTTCTTGCTAGATGACCGAGAGATATGAGAAAATACTGGAAACAGGACATCCAATTAGTTTCATCTGCAAATCTAAGGTAATATCTTCTATTCTCTATGAATTGACTGTTTTGACTACTGATTTAAAAAACAACTTTCAGGCAACAGAAGTCAACCTGTTTACTTCACTCAATTATTTTGCTAAATCTCTGAGTATATGACAACCAATTAAATATGTGGAAGTTAAAGGAAGATGTTTCCAGACAAACACATACTTATATTCCCAAGTCAAGTTTCTAAGATAAAGGGAGAACTGAACTCAAATTATCTTTTAAAAAAGAGAGAGAAATGGACCACTTTGATGGCCTCGTTGAGTCAGCCACTTTTTAATTCCTAAATGTGTAACCTGAAAGATAAAGACACCCTATAAAAGCAGTCCTTGTGGCCCTGCACCAGCAGCAATCAATGATTAATTACAGACATCATTAGCATTCAGAACAGAATCCACAGTTTTAAAAAATGCAAATATTTTCATAGTTTATGCAGAAAATGTCCTTATATCTGTCACATAATCACATTGAGGCACATTGTATTTTCCACAGGCGGTTGTAAAAAAAGCTCCCTTCCTCCATTTTCTCCTACAATGTGACCTTACAGCTGTCCCATCAAGAGGGGATGTTATATCTGCACTCCCTGGAAGCTAAATGTTTGAAGCAGCCTTCAACTGGCCCGGAAGCTTCTGCTCCCACCTTCTGAAAACACCCGTTATGATGCCGTGAGACCCCCAAGCCACGAGGAAAGGTCACGAGTGTGCCGCGCATCACTGGCTGTCTCCGAGCTCCAGCTGACAGCAAGGTCTGAGCTGTGAGTCAGCCTTCTTGGACGTGCAGCCCAGCCAAGCCTTCAAATCACTCTAGACACAGCCTCCACCCTGCTGCAATCAGTCAGGTAACCCACAGGCCCAACAAAGAAATTAATAAATTGATTCTGCGTCATTACACTTTGGGTGTGTTTTGTTTCACCACAATAATTACTCAGGCATGAAGGCCAAATAGATTGTCAGTAGCTCTGTGAAAAAATAACATTTTATGATCAGTCACTAAATGCACTCACCCTAATAGTTCCTCTGCCTCCCTGCACTTCCACTCTGAGTATTACAGCCAGAAAAATATCGTCACTCTATACTGCCTTAGTTCACCTATGAGAAAACTAAGGAATATACAGAAAAAGAAAAAATGACTTAAATGACTTGCCCAGGTTCTCACCAAAGGCAGTCCCAAAAGTTAGCTAGGAATCCAGATCTTCTGCCAGCATTCCCAGTTTATGACTGTGGATCCCTTCCTGCCAGGCACACAATGAACTATTTCCAGATTTTATGGCTAGAGTCAAATTTAATTTCAAGCATTCTCTTTCATTCCTTCCTCTTTCCCTCCTTCCTTCCTTCCTTCCTCCTTCCCTCCCTTCTCCCTCCCCCCCCCTCTCTCTCTCTCTCTCTCTCTCTCTCTCTCTCTCTTTCTCTCTCTCCCTCTCCCTCTTTTACTCTCTCTAATTGTTTGTTTTCCTAATTTCTATTATACCATAGCACATAAATATTCTTTCTTCTCACCTTGACTCTCAGCTGGACTGGAGGACTCATTTCTAATGAATGAAATAAAGAATAAGTTGACTGTGTGGCTTCAGAGACAAGGTTATAAAAAGATGCTGTGTCATCTCTCTTGGTAATTGTCTCTCTCTTGGAACACTCATTCTGGGAAAATTATTTTCAATGTTTCAGGACACTTGGACAAACCTGAGGAGAGGCCCATAGAGCAAAGAATTGGACCTCCAGCCAAAAACCATGTGAGTGAGCCATCTTGGAAGCAAATTTTCCATCCCCAAATATGTCTTCAGATGTCTACAGCCCCAGAGGACATCTTGTCTGATTTCTTACAGGAGACTCTGAACCAGGGTCTTTACTACTTTTGTTTTAAAAGGAAACTATATTCTAAGGAAATGATACATGACTTTTAACATATTTTTCCTGTTACTTATTCATCTGTTTCAAATCATATATCCAGGCATTATATTATAGCAATTTCATTTGTACTTAAAAATATTGTTTTGAGTTTCCACTATAAATACTTCAGTATTAGAACTCTGGATTTCTAACTGTGAATTTTTTTCATTTGAGTTCCTGAGAAAAAGATAGCTGGTAAGTATACTACAAGTCCCCATTTCTGGGTTGGCTCTAGAAATAGTTACATATGTACATACTAAGCCACAGTTCAGTTTTTTGGAATACAGATTTTATTACTCTCCTACTCCACTTCTCCCTGCCAAAACTAGGGCCTCATGCCAAATTCTAATTTTCATATTTAAGGAGCTCACCCACTCTCTCACTCATGAAATCATCAGTCAATTTACCTTCCCTGCATCTCCACTTGTCCACCTATGCTTAAAACAGTGACTGAGCACCCTGGTATCATCTCACAGTATAATAAATATACTCTGAAGGGGAGCTGAGGCAAAAAAAGGACTTTAATATGGACTATTTCTTCAAAAAACATATTTGGAGGAAGTACAGTGCTTTAAGGTCCCTTTTATTATTTGTTAGCAGAAGTAGTACTAGTAGTAGTAGTAGTAGATTCTCTGAGTCCTTTGGTGTAGGGTTAGTGGGGGAAATTCTGAAAGGGAAGTACAGTGCTAAATGACAGGGCAGGAATTCCCTCAGGGGTGTTATTGGTAGGCCTACTATCTTATCATCACAGGCCAAATGAGAGTGTGAGAGAAAGGAAAGCATAGAAAGGAGAGGAAATAAGGGAACTCAGATTTCTGAAGCACCTGCTAGAGGTCAATCACCTTGAAAGGCTACTTGCATTAAGTTTTCCCTACAAGAATCTGTAAGGAAGGTAAAATTATTCCAACTGTACAGATGAGGAAGGAGCATATTAGAAAGCCCAGGTGACTCTTATTAGTTCACCCACTTATGTGTGACTGAGTTGAGATCCAGACCAGGACAATTTACTCCTGAGTCCTTGCTATGTCTTTGGCTTGTCTGAATATACCTTGAAGAGGAAGGATTCCAGAACCCAGGGCCTGGAAAGAACAATTCAAGGCACTGGAAATGTTTAACATAGGAAGGGAAAAAAAAAAGGTCTCTCATGAGCTTCACATAGTGTCCTCAGATATCTGAATGACCATCATTTGCAACATAAAATAGACACAAAAGCCTCATGACTGGAGCTTTTTTAAGAGGGTGGAACAATAATTTGATAAGGAAATTGAAAAAAGAATTTCTTCCAAAGAAGACATTTGTTTTAGTTTCTTACTGCTGCTATAACAAAGAACCACAGAGTGGGTGGCTTAAAACAAGAGCAATGTATTATCTCAAAGTACTGGGAGCTAGAAGTCTAAGATCTGTTCCCAGCCTCTCTCCCAGCTTCTGAAGCCACTCATCCTTGACACTGCTTGGCTTGAAGCACTTCAATCTCTGCCAGTTGTCACATGGCAGTTTGTCTCCTCTGTGCCTGTCTGGGTCGCCTTCTCTCTTTAAAAGGATACCAGTCTTATAGGATCAGGGACCCTCCCTACTGAATATGACCTCATGTTAATTTAATTCCATCCTGAAATTACCCAATTTCCAAATAAGGTCACATTCTGAGAATCTGGGTTAGGACTTTCAGCATATCTATCTTTTCAATCTTTTTTTTTTTTTTTTGGTGGTGGGGGAGGCATAATTCAACCCATAACAATGTTGGACTAGAAATTTGCTGAGGCTCATTCCAATGCCAGTGTTTTCCATTCCTAATGGCTTTGCATAGACCCAGTGCTTTGAATTATATATCGAGCCTGGATACGTGCAAAGGAATCCACTTACCAAAGAAGAAGCACAGAGGAGGTGGTTTTCTTTTCTGGGCATTCCTCATAGTATAAGACTGCCTAAATTTTATTTAGTTTCTCTCACCTGAGATCTTTACCTCCTTCTCCTTCTGAATTCCTTTTGATACTCCAGTCACTTTGGTTCTTTAACTTTTCCACGTCTGTATCTCATCCTCCAATTTCTTTAAGTCATACGTCACATCAGAGACGTGACTTTCATATTCACTCATTCATTCACTTAGCAATATTTTTGGTCATCAACACTTAAGTAAGGCTTTATGTATAAATAGGTGAATAGGAAATATCCCTTCACCTCAAGAAGCTCTCTGATTAGAAAAGGAGACTGGCAAATCAACAGAAAATTGCAATGCAGAATGGTAAATTCTATGATTGGTAAAGGTGTGAGTGAGGCACAAAGCAGAGACACCTAATTCAAACTGCCATCATCACAGAAGGTTTTGGGAGGAAACGAGACTTGAGCTGAATGATAAAAGGCACATGGGGTGGGAGAAGCAGAGAAGTGGGCATATGCCATCTCAAGGCATTTCTGTGGTGAGGACAGCAGGTCCATGGCAGTGATCTAAGATGCTCTGCAGATTCTGCTGCATATGTGATGTTTCTGAGGCAGGGAAGGTGGGAGCAGGTCTTAGGTCAGTGGTTCTCAGACAGGCTCAGGGACAATTTTGACCCTCAGCAGAAATTTGGCAATGTCTGGAGACATTTTGGGTCATGACAATTAGGAATGGGGTAGCTGCTAGCATTTTTGGTAGAGGTCAAAAGGCCACTGAATATTCTCCCATACAGAGGATACCCCCTTACAAGAAAGAATTATCCAGCGCAAAATATCTATAGCACCAAAGTTGAGAAATTCTGCCTCAGGTGCTTCATAAGTTTGAAAAGTTCTGCTTTAGACAAAGTTATCATTGTGGACTTTTAGGCACTAGAGTAACATGTTAAGATGTTTCTCTCTTCTGTCTTCCTCCAGGCTATCCAAAGAGCTTCTGGGAACAGAGCAAGCATTGCATACTGGTCTGCCGAGCTTGCCACTTTTAAAAAGTACCTGGAATTTGTTGTGATCTTTCTGCTTGGAGGCAACTTTGCATTCCTAATTCTCTTGGATTCTTTTTTTGTTAATCTAGAGAAATGCATGTCTCAGTTAAGTGCAAGATCAAGTGTACCTTCTTCCTAAATTAATGGTTCTCTTGACCAGAGTGTTCACTAATTTGTTAATGCTCAAAAAGGAAATGTGCGTTTTCTCAGACTCCATAAATCATAGAAACAGGATTTTATATTCATCATTTAAACGGAGATAAATCACAACTTATCTGCAGTATTTTGGGTTTGTAGTGCAAATACATATCTCTGAGATGTGTGCAGAACTTGTGTAACTCTACGTTTCCTCAGGGTCTCAACCTTTGTTCCTTCCTTTCCCTAATTTTCATTAACAGTTGCTCATGTAAGTATAATAACTTAGAATATCAAGATCTTTTTTTCCTTAAATCTATCCAAATATCAAAATCATACTGGGCTTATCTAATGCAAAACTTCTATTTTTATGAGTCCTTCCATCTTGACTAAAGTTCACATTAAACACTTATGTTTAATTTACCTAGAAATTAAATTAGTATTTTAGACTTTTGTAATCTTAGCACAGAATTGCATTTAACACACAATTAGCATGGGTTTCTGTATGTATAAGGATATACATACATATATGTATATATTATTCTATTTCATTTTGTTGTTATATACATTTTTCTTGTTAGATTTTGAATTCCTAATTAATGAGGACTAAAATAAAAAGGTCAAGCATAATATTATTAAATAAAGGAGTGGAATTTGTCTGCAGACGCTACTATGAAGACATGACTAGCATAGATGCTCCGTGCGTAAAATCAATTCAGTCCTTTCCCACGACAATCGAATTAAGGGTTGCAAATATATTTTAATTCATATGCCAACTTGGGCCACATGCTAACTGAGTTTCCATCTAGGCTCAGCAGGGAAGAGTGTAACAGTTGATTTGTACATCTTCTCTGGGCTCCAGCGTGATGAACTCAAGTCCAAGTGTGCCCTGCATTTGCAAAGCCGTAGTTAGTTTCTCAGGTGTGCTAACCATGTCCTTGAGAACAGATCAAAGGATTATCTGAGTAAACATTTCAGTTCCAGAGATGAAGTAATTAAAACAAGGATAAAATGAGCAAGTATGCCTTGAGCATGTTATAGACACTTTATATAGACATTATCTGATTTAATAGTCACAATAACTCTTTGAGAGCCTCATCGTTATCTACATTTCAAAGACTAAGGAAACCGAACTTTGAAGAGTAGAATTTTCTCAGCTGTTACATGGCAGGGCTTGATTTCAAACTAAGGTTTGTTTGGCTGTGGAACCACTACTTTGCAGCTGTTTACAGGGCTTTAAGAACCATAAATATTTGCTGGATTTGTATTTGGTTGGAAATGAGGAGAAATTTGAGGATTATGAGCTCAGGAAAAAAAAAAAAAAAAAAGCCATGGATCTGCACTAAGTTTCAAGGATATTAGGCATCTGCAATCAATTTTAAAATATTTTTATGATCCCCAAAAGAAACGCCCTACCCATTAACAGACACTCTCCATTTCACCCCAACCCTCCCAGCCATAGGCAATCACTAAACTACTTTCAGACTTCATGGATTTGTCTATTTTGGGAATTTATTATAAATGGAATCATGCAACATGTGGCCTGTTGCGGCTAACTTCTTTCACTCACCATAAGGTTTTCAAGTTTCCTTCATGTTATAGCACGTTTCAGCACTTGATCCATTTTATGGATATACCATGTTTTTATCCATTCACCAGTTGGTAGACATCTGGGTTAACTATTCTGACTATTCTAAATAATGCCATTAGAAACAGTGCCATTCATATATAAGTTTTTGCATGAACATATAGTTTCAATTGTCTTGGACATAAACCTAGGAAAGGGATTTCTCGGTCATATGGTAACTTTATGTTTAAACTTTTGAAGAACTGCTAGACTGTTTTCCAAAGTGGCTGCACCATTTTACATTCCAATCATCAGTGAATGAAGGTTCCAATCTCTTCACCTCCTCACTAAAACTATTACTTTTCTTGTTTGTTACGGCCATCCTTAGTTTATGTGAAGTGGTATCTCATTAAAGTTTTGATCTGCATTTCCCTGATGGCTAATGGTACTATCTTTTCATGTGCTAATTGTTCATTTGTATATCTTCTTTGTATCTAGTTTACTTCTGAATCTTCTAAGAGACAATACATATAAAGAACTTAGTACAATGCCTGGAGTGTAGTAAACTTTCAATTAAAAAAATAAACTACTATAGTTTTTCCTGTTCACCCCTCTAGTCACTTTAAGACTTCTAACAGTTGTAATTTATCAGGAATGATTTAAATTTCATTACCATGTGGATCACTTAAGCTTTGTTTACCTTAATACATTCAATTTTAAGATTATGCAAACCTACACATAAATAGCAATTAAAGATGAACATAGATATCAGTTGTTCGCTTCTATATTTTGTTAAAAAAATTGCATGGTAGTAACATTTTCTATTACTGCCTGACTGGTTGATATAAAACAGGAGCAGTTATCACCCACATCAGGTACACTACTATTTTCCATGATGGCACTTGAAATTTCAGCTCAACAAAAGAGATGTTCCAAGTTCAAACTAGACCCCATTACTTTCAAGTCATCTGTCAAACACAATTTGTTTCCCCTTTGCTTCACAAAGAAAGAGATTTTCTTTCCCTTTAGAAACCTTCTAGAGCATGGATTAGTTTATATAATAGGATGGTGATTCTCATGTATGGATTATTTAGTATATACATGATACTCTTTACTTTTTAGCTTTTGCAGTTAATATTTACAAAGGCCCTATAAGGTTGAGATTATTTTCCTCATTTAATAGTCAATGGAATTGAGATTCAAGATATTTGAACCAGAGCTATTTTACTTCAAATCTTTTGCTCTGAACCACTTGTCATTAAACACATGCCCCAGTGCTCCTGGGCTAGTTAGACTCTGCATACTTCCCTGTGCACCACAGAAGCCAGTAGATATTTTCCTCTTTTACATCTCATATTGTGTCCCCATTCTGCAGTATCTTTCTTTATTCTTTCTAAAACTCCAAATTAACTATTTTAGCACAATGCAAATTCAGTATCTCTCCTATAGTCTTCTCTAACAACGTAATCCACAAAATCATCAAATCTATCCAAAGGATAAAGGCTTAATTGAGTCTTTTATTAGGTACTGGATGCCACTTGTATGTTCTGGACAAAAGGGCAAATAAAACATTATGACTGCCACATTAGGGTAAGAGATAAACTTGCAAAAAGTGTGAAAATAGATAATATATTGATACAAGAGCATCGTGGAGGATTAGGTCCATTTTAAGTATTGTAAATTTAAGGATTTTGTGCCAGATGAAGGAGGCAGGGTAAAATACTAAGACTACACTTTCTGCTTTTTTGTTGCCTTAGCTTGCATCTCACGAAGATTCCTGAAATGTGTTTTCCTCCATTCCTTCACCTGGTCCAAAGGTTCTTTCACTCATCTGTTGTTATCTCACATCCTATATTCTTCCAATTTATTAAATGGGCCTCACCCTAAACTCATATTCAAACTTTGTAAATGCTAAGTTGCTGATTTTGGGGGGGGGGCAGGCTCTTCATATTTAACATAAAAATTATAAAAGCTAAGGCTTTGGTCTGTTTTTTTCTTCCTTGAATTGAGGTAAGAGAGAAAACTCTGTTTCTTGGTGTCAGAATGTTCCCATTTGAAAGGAGCTATGATAAGAAGAAACACTAGATCAGTTTTATCACCAGCAGTATATTAAAAAGCCATCAACTATTTTCCAATAACCTCACCAAATCTGGGTATTGTTAGAATTTCAGTTCTTAACCTAAGAATTAAAATTTTCTTTTGTTGCCTTTATTTGAAAGTTACACTGTTTTTGTATGATTATTGGACATTTTATACCCTCAATTAAAATTTTCCAAATGATGTCCTGGATCCATTTGTCTTAGATGGATGGAACACAAACAATTCCTTGATGTGTGCCAGAACTTCATATATTTCTAGAGCAACACTTTCATATAATAGAAATGCCTACTCGGTTTTTTATTAATCTTTTGATTTTGTTTAGTTTTAGATACATGCAATTTTTTTCTTAATTCTTTTGGCTTTGATGTCATACCTATAAAACACATACCAACTCTAATTATGAAACTATTTATGTAAATGCTTTTAATATCTTTCTGCTTTATTTTACATTGTAAAGAATGACAAATCCAACAGAATTAATTTTCTAAATACCAAGCCTATTTACCAATTACAAATACTGAATAAATTTTTGCAACTCTGCATTATATTTCTATCCTTGAAATCATTTTTTTTATTTGAGCCTCTTCTATCTTCACTCATTTCTTGAAGATCTTAGTATCTTATAAAGGTTTTATCAATACTTGATAGTTACAATAAAACAGTGGGGAAAATAAAGTGATGGGCACAAGTTGGGTGAGAATGCAGTCTTATAGGCTTTCTCCAGCCTTGTTTCTAGATTGCATGCAGAGTGAAGGCTCACAGGTAAAATAAGAAACACCAGTCATTAGATATTTTCTGGGCAACACCTCTTATTTCACAATTTGGTACATTAAGGCTCAGAGAAACAAAGTGACTCACGAAAGGCCATAGTTAGAGTAGCTGAGTTGACATTATGTCAAGTACTGGAATAACTTAGCAAAGGGTCGGATAAAATGAAAAATTGGGAGTATAGTATTGGGATGCAGGTAACTATGAGGCAAAACCTTATCAAAGTGTGCTCACAGACATAGGGGACTGGTGGTTTGATGGGCTGAGCCCTCTACCACAGGTTTTACCCTTGGGAAGACGGTTGCTGCAAAGGAGAGGCTAGGCCTCCCTATGGTTGTGCCTAAGAGCCTCTTCCCGAATGCCTCTTTGTTGCTCAGATGTGGCCCTGTCTCTCTAGCTAAGCCAACTTGAAAGGTGAAAGCACTGCCCTCCCCTCTACGTGGGATCTGACACCCAGGGGAGTGAATCTCCCTGGCAACGTGGAATATGACTCCCGGGGAGGAATGTAGACCCGGCATCGTGGGACGGAGAACATCTTCTTGACCAAAAGGGGGATGTGAAAGGAAATGAAATAAGCTTCAGTGGCAGAGAGATTCTAAAAGGAGCTGAGAGGTCACTCTGGTGGGCACTCTTAAGCACAACAGAGACAACCATTTTCATGTTCTAATGAATTGGAATAGGTAGCAGTAAATACCTGAAACTATCAAACTACAACCCAGAACACTTGAATCCTGAAGATGATTGTATAAAAATGTAGCTTATGAGGGGTGACAATGTGACTGGGAAAGCCATATGGACCACGCTCCCCTTTGTCCAGTGTATGGATGGATGAGTAGAAAAATGGGGGCAAAAAAAAAGAAAAAAAAGAAAAGGCACCCAGTGTTCTTTTTTACTTTAATTGTTCTTTTTCACTTTAATTTTTATTCTTATTATTTTTTTGTGTGTGTGGTAATGAAAATGTTCAAAAATTAATTTTGGTGATGAACGCACAGCTATATAATGGTGTGGTGAACAACTGATTGTATGCTTTGTATAACTGCATGGTATATACGGTATGTGAATATACCTCAATAAAACTGAATTAAAAAAAAACCTTATCAAAGGAAAAATAGCTTTTGGATGATCCTTATGTTAAAATCTTTTTTTATTAACTTTATTTATCAAAAAATTAAAAAAAATTCAAATAAAACATAGCAAAGGAATAAGAAAAGCAAATATCCTGAAATAACTTCATTGATTCCAATATGCTCCTATCATACCACAAGAAAATTCATGAACTATAGTCATTCTGGAGCATTCCCATATCATTATGATTACCCTGAATATCTCATCTGTTCTTGTTAGATTATCATTCCCCCCTTCACTAGCTGCTGTCTTTCTCTGGGTCCCCTATATTCTACCTACATAGAGTTCATGGAGCCCTCAGTATACCCCCTTACCAAACTTCTCATATGTGATGCTTTGGCAGGGTAGGAAAACATCTTCATTATCACTAGGAAGGCTTGTCTATCTGATCTTCATCTAGTTCCTCGTTTTAAAAGTGATATGTTCCTATTGGTTTGTTAAGGTGGTCAGCATTACATTCCTTTAAATAATAATAATAAACTCAACAGCTACGGATACCCGTAAGTTCTTCACATCCAGCCAACTAATAAAATATTATTTAAACAAATGAATAAGATACATCAATATAAATTCATTCTCAACATTTTCTACTTTTCTTTTAGAAAAGCAGTCTACTTCTCTGGTATTAATAAACTGACTTGGGTTTTTCCATTTTCTGTGTGCTTTCATAGCAATTTGTCTTCTAATTTTATCTTAAAATATCCATTCTATTACTCTCTAATGTTGCCTGATTTAGGGAAAATATATACTCATAACTTATGTAGCTCACTATTTCTTTAATAGCACTCATCCAATGAAGACTATTACTACACAAGAAAACTTGTTAGAATAGGTGACTGTGGACTGGATAATAAGACAATTAGCTGTGCTGCTATTTGGTTCATCTTAAAGTGTCAGATAAATGAATCAAGGTGAACCTGGTAGAGAATTCTGGTTATTTGCCTCAGGAGATGAAACCCAACAAATTTTTCCTCTGGAAATTTGGATGAAGATGACCTCTATATGGTGACTGACTTTGTTGTTGATAAATAAGGTAAGGATTTGATAATGATGAAGCAGAAAATAATGAATGACAAAAGAGGAAAGAATGTAATAAATATGAACAATTTTTTGCTCTCAAAAAATCAAATTTAAAAAGAAGTAAATGAAATAATATAACCCGAGATGCAAGAAGAATTCACAAATTCATTTTAAAAAAAAATGATATACAACCATGGACCGTAATGGAATCCAACACTGGATGTTCAGGGTTTTGTCTTTGTGTTATTTGTTCTCTTATTGATATAATTGTTTTTATTTTTGCTTTTTTCATAAAAGATATAATGGCATAGAAATATTAACCAGTTTTGTATACTATAGAAATATTTACTGGTTCTGTATACATATATGAGATAATGATTTCCAGAACCAGCAATTGGGAAAAAAAGTTCCAAATTATTGCTTTCGAGTGATCTCCAGGATAAGGTCTAATAAACTGATCCACACGTTCATGTTTATATTGCAAGTTTCATTTTCTCTAAGTCAACATTAGCCAGCAGCTTCAAAATTGCTTTTAGATCCATTGCCAGATTTCATCAGCTCCACTACTGAATTGATTACATGACCCATCATTTATTCATGAATAATTAAGAATGAAGAAAAAGTTTTGTTAATTTAAACATAACACAATGCCTTAAAAATATATCATAACAGCCTCTTCATGCTTTGAAATGTCTTCAGTCTATTTTAAGGGATTTGGAAATTTTGCCTACCTCCAGTTGCCCTGCTTGTCAGAAATAGAATCCAATACTACTTCATTTACCTGTAGGTTTCTTCTTGTTTTTAAGTTCTGCATTGATTTGCTCTGTTAATATCAAATGCATGTTTGGCTGCTCTGTTTCTGTTTCCTCCTGCATGCTTAGAGACTTTTCATTTTAAGAATGATTCATGGTGTAATCTCTATGATGCCATTTTAAATAGCAATTAAACACATTAGTAACAATGAAACACATAAAACAACTGAATTGAAAAATAAAACAGCCATGACCAAGTCTGTGTGTCCTTAGGCAATGACAACTACTTCTTGACTCCTGATTGGCTGACAAAGATTACTGATAAGATGAAACCCAACTTTAAGTGTGCTCTTTGTGACAAAATGTGCATCTTAGAAGCAATGAAACATGATATATCATATTTTTCTTTCAGCCTACTGCCATCTTCAGAAGTTACTCCTTCCAGTTAGGAAGATTAGTCCATGAAAAGAAAGAAAAAGATGAGGGAGTTGATGTTGGGGCTGTGTCTTGATCAGGCAGTATATATATGTATAAAACTCAGAAATGTCAAAGATCAACTGTTTGTAGTATGTAATAGTAGAGTATTTCCTATTTTTTCTCATGCTGCCAAGACCCAGTCTTCATATTTACAATTTATATTTGAAAGGAAAATTCTGTCTGGAGTTGGCAAACTACCGCCTCTGTCCTCCTACCTGTTCTTGAACAGCTGGAGAGCAAGGAATGGTTTTTACATTTTTAAATGGTTGAGAAAGTCAAAAGAAGAATAATATTTTGTAATATGTGAAAATTATGTGAAATTCAAATTTCAGTGTCAATAAGCAAAGTTTTAAAGGAGTAAAGTCCCACCCATTTGTTTTCTTATTTTCTATGGCTGCTTTGGTGCTACAGCTCCAGAGGTGACTTGTTGCAATAGAGAAAAAAATGTTTGCTGATGTATGTTCTATGTCAATTTCTCATAATGTTTTTATCAGTTTGGTCCAAATTATGTTGTATCTTGATGGTAGTTTAGTTTTGGCAATTTTTTTTCCAAGTAATGGGGATACGTCACTCCAAATTGTTAATTATTTGTTTTTTATTTTGTTGATTTCAGAATATAGATTTATGCTAATGTGCTCTTTTCCTTTATCTTTCCTGGATCTCATACTTGTAATTTTCTAAACAGACTAAAAATATCTTAATTGGTTCCTCTCTGACCCAAGGGATATTTAGAAGAGCTTTATATGTGGGCAGTATTTCAGATGCTATGATTTTTGGGTTGAGTTTGTTTATTTTTTTGTTATTAATCTTATATATTCTGCAGTGAATTCAGGAAATGTAGTGTATATAATTTCTAACCATGTGAAGGTGATATGTGATCCCTTTTTGAAAATGACTCATAAGAATTTGACAAGATTACGCATTGTCAGTGATGTACACAATTAGATTTATATATTCATTATATTGCATATATTCACTATAGTGGCTTCTTATCCTTTGATCCTTAATGTTTGCTTTATTTATCTGTCAAAGGCAGAAGATGTTGTCTTAATGCTTCTAAGTAAATTCATTTTAATAATGAATTTAAATATATACAAGAGTTTTAAAATTTATTCAGCAAATATTCCATGAGTACTTTTTTAATCAACACTAGATAAAGAAAGACATTAGATACCCCTGCCCCAGTGAAGCCCTCAGGCTGGAAAATATTTTACAGAAAACAAAACAAGGCAGTACAAAAGCAACTCTTTATACATTGTGCTATTTTATTCCAATTCTTGAAAGTACTATGAATTATTGTAAGTACTATAAAGAGAATTACAAAGTACTACAAATATGCAATAAGAGAATTTTACTCTATCTGGGGACCCAAGACTTCTTTTTTTTTTTTTTTTTTGCTGTGTTTCTTTTTTAGATCATATTTAATATACAGTTTCCTAGGAAGTATGTATGTTTGAGAGAAGGTGGCAGCAAAGCAAGCAATATAGGCAGAAGAAAAGCAAAAATGTGGAGGCCTCCAGGGAAGTTGCTTAAAATTCAAGTGAAAGCAGATAGGGCTGGAGTCAAGAGAAAGAGGAAAGACAACAGGAAGCAAATGAGGCTGGTTGAGCAGGGAAGTAGATTTAAATCATCTTAGGGCTGGAGGAACTAGTCAGCGTTCTGGGTTGTTTCCTAAGAACAAGGGAAGATCTTTAAAGAAAGCAAAATGACCCAATTTTCTAATTTTTTTTGCATGCCTCCCCCCCCGCCCCCTTTAGACCTGTTTCTACAGTGGAAGATGGTTTGGAGAAGAAGGGCAAGATTGAATATAGAAAGAAAATTCAGGAGGGTAAAACTCTAATACTGTTTTCAAATAATGGAAGTTTTTCCAATTTATATCTGTGTACTTGAGACTACCTCTTTTAAAGTTAATATTGTGTCTTTTGTTTGTTTTCTGTGCATCTCTAATGAATTTGCCATGAATTTTCTCTTCACTGTTCTTTAAAAAGTGTATTATTCACAGGGGTTCATTTTAATTTTATGTATGTAGCATTGCATTATTTATCTCATTCTGTTTTTTTTTTTTTTTAATCACTTAAGCACCATATTTTGAAATGTGTCCATGTCCCAATGTGGGACAATTTGCTGCTTCTAGCTGCTGCCTAATCTTACATGGCACACATCCATTCTATTTTGCTTCTCATCTCCTAATTATGGACAACCACATTACTTCAAATACAACCAAATCACAAATAACACTGCCATCATCATGGTCATGCATGTACTGTGTGAGATTTTTTCTTCAATACATGCTGAGGGCTGAATTTCAGGCATGTAGTATATTTGCACATCTCCAGACTCTCTCCCTTGCCTGCCTTCCAGAGATACGGAACGTTCTTATATCCTCACACCTCTGCAACACTTCACGTTATTCACCTTTCTAATTTTAAAAATTATATTTGGTGTAAATAATAACTTTAAAAAGCTATTATACAGTATTTTAAGCATACATAGAAATGCAGAGAAGTGTAAAATGGATCCCTGTGAGTTAACAGTTATTTACATTTGCTTCACTTGGTTTGTTTCATTTTATTTATTTATTTATTTATTTATTTATTTATTTATTTATTTATTTTTTGCTGAATTATTTCACTCAAATCTAAGTGTTAGGCTACTAAAGGTGCTATAACTTACCACAAACTTACTGGTTGAAAATAACACTTTTTTTTTTTTACAATTCTGGACATCAGATGTCCAAAATAGATTTCACTGGGCTAAAACCAAGATATCACAGGGCTGCTTTCCCTTCTGAAGGCTCTTGGGGAGAATCTCTTTTCTAGCCACTTCCCTCTTCTAAAGGCTGTTCCCCATCCTTGGTTGATCACTCCCTTCTGCATTTAAATCCAGCAATGGAAGGATGAGGCTGACTCACGTCATATCACTCTGACACCAACTGCTCTGCTCCCTCTTTGACATTTATAACATCCTGTGATTTCTTTGGTTGGTCTCACCCAAATAATCCAATGTGATCTCTATTTCAAAGTAATCCAAATAACAAACAATTCCATCTGCAACCTTAATCCCCTTTTTGCCACGTAGCATAACATACAGATTACTGGTATTAGGGCAAGGACATATTTGGGGAGCCATAATTGTGCACACTGCATATATATATATAGTTATCCATAAATTATTCATCTCTAAAAAACTAGGACTTATTACATAGCCACAATACCAGTGTCAAGCCTAATACTAATAACAACAAAAAGTTTCCTTCCTTCCTTTCTTCCTTCCTTCCTTCCTTCCTTCCTTCCTTCCTTCCTTCCTTCCTTCTTTCCTTCCTCCCTCCCTCCCTCCATTTCCAATGTGTTCCAGGGCCTCAGCTACTTCTTGGGTTATTTTAGCATGGAGGCTCTCCCATTGTCACTCTGTACAGAATATGGCAGTCTGAACCAGAGAATAACTTCCTTCAGCAAGACTTTTGTTACTTTTGAGGCTTTCTCTGTTCTACAAGGAAGATCCTCTGCCCATCCAGAGGAAGTGTCTACAAACACTAGTAGGTGCTTAAAATTCCCTCTAGCCTTTGGCATGACGGTAAAAGCTACTTGCCAGTCCTCTCCTGGTTCTCTTCCTCTTATCTGAACTCTCTTAACGTGAAGAGTGGGACCCCTATTTGGGTTATTTATGGCACAGATTAAGCAATTCTGGACTACTTTTTAAATTATTTTTTGCATGTTATATCCAGCTATGAACTTCTAAAGCCACTGGTACATGACATCCCTTCCATGATGAGTTCCTTGATGTAAACGTGTGATGAGCTCTTCTCACAAGAGCTCAGACACTGGTATGACACCTTGTTCATTATAAATCCATCTCTCCCTGGTGGTTCCATACAGAGTTCCTTATCGGGGTTTTGGGGGCTTACACAAAATCCCCACTCGTTACCCCTGCCTAAATGCATTGTCAAATATTGTGGCTTTAATGAGTCCAAGTTCATGTTAGATATCAGGATCAAGATATTATTGTTTGACTTTTCGGATTTTGCTGCTCATTTAGCAGCCTGGTCAGCTAATTATTATCTTTTGCTATGAGGCTATCAGTTCTTTGATTTACTGGACAATGGACAATTGCTGCCTCTAGTGGCAACATAATGACTTCTGGCAAGGCTAATATGACTTCTGCATGTTTAATTTCCTTATTCCCTGGGTTAAATCCTCTCTCTTTCCACATGGCTTCAAATGCAAGGACCACTGAAAAGGCATATTTTGAGTCAGCATAAATGGTAACTCTTTTTCTCTTTCCAAGAGATAAGGCTCCAGTGAGGGCTCTAAGTTCTGCCCTCTGAGGGGACATGCCTGGAGGAAGTGCATGCACCTCAAGAGAACTTTCTGGAGCCTTACTATAGCATGCCCAGCTCTTCCAGAGTTGCTGGTTCATGAAGCTGCTCCAAATCCATGAACATCTCTAGGTCGTGATCCTCCGGGGGTGGTTTGTGAGGTCTTATTGGCTAGAATTGACTTCTTCAATTATTTGTTTATAATTATGGATGTGTTCTTCTTGTTAACTGGGAAGCAGGGTGGCCAAGTTTAAAGAAGGAATTCCCTTCAGTTTTCCATTAGGCTTATCCAGTAATATGGCCTCATATTTGCCTAGCCTCCCAGAAGTGAGCGAATATCCCCCTTTTTGTTCAAGGAGGGGTATCCCACAGTGCGGGGAGTGTACTGTAGTTGGTTGCCCCAGAGCAAACTTTTCGGCTTCCTCCAAGTACCAAGTAGCAGCCACTACTCAGAGACACACCAGCCATCCTTGGGTTACCATGTCTAATCGTCTAGAAATGTAGGCAACCAGCCTTCATGTACTGCCTAGATTTTGTGTCGATACTCCAAGACTTATTCCTTGACACTTGTGCACAAATAGATCCAAAGATTTCTTTATGTCAGGGAGGCCAAGTACTGGTGCCATTAAAAGTTTTCCCTTAATAATAGGAAATGCTTGCTGGCATTCAGCAATCCTATCTAAGGTCTCTTTGTCTTTTCCTTTAAGGGCCTAGTACAAGCACTTGGCTATATATCCAAAATCTGGGGTCCAAATATGGCAAAATCTGGCCATACCCAGGAACCCTCAGAGCTGCCTCCTAATAGGTAATATAGCTACTCTAGCTAAGGCTTCTCTCCTGCTCAGCAGCAAATTGCTTTGTCCTTTTGACAGTTCAAATTCTAGATATTACACAGTAGTCTGTGAGATTTGGACTTTTATTCTTGGAAACCTTACATCCTGTATCTGCCAGGAAGTTCAGAGCTAGGGCAATATTCTGATCGGAAGTTTCCTTGGTGGTACTGGCAATCAAGATGTTATCTACATATTGTAATAAAATCCCTTCCTGGAATTGGAGCTCCCTTAAATCTTCAGCTACTACTTCCTCGAGTGTGGTAAGACATTTTTAAATCCCTGTGGGAATAGAGCACACCAATATTGTTGCTTTACATCTGTCCTAGGATCCTTCCATTTAATGGCAGACAGTTTTTGGGATTCTGGGCTCAGACATTTACAGTAAAAGTTATATTTCAAGTCTAATACCATGAATCAACAGAAATTCCAGATAAGGTGGTAAGTAACATATAAGGTTTGGCACCAACAGATGATTTTCCTCTATTATTTGATTAACTGCCCTTAAATCCCACATGGACCTGTACTCGTTAGTGCCAGGCTCCCAAATGGGTAAAATAGGAGCATCGCGTGGAGATAGGCATGGTCAAATTAACTGATATTAGAGAAAAACTTCTATCAATGGCTTGATGCCTTCCCTGGCCTCTCTTTGCAAGCAGTTCTGCTTTAGATGAGGGATTTTTGCCTTGGGGTGAACTATTGCCTTGAATGGTTCAGCAGTTCTGGCCCTCTCCAGCATCCCATTAGCTCATACCTCCAGTTTCACCTTCAGGAGAATATCTTCTGGGGTTTCAAGTCAGGTTTCTCCATCTCAGTGTAGCAAGGCAGCTTAAAGAACGCATGTTTTATTGGTAGGAACTTCAATGTTTACTCTTTTTGAAGAGAAAGTCACCTGAGCATTTAGTTTGGTTAATAGATCCCATCCTAGCAGTGGCATAGGGCATTTAGACATATAAAGGAAGCTGTGCTTTAAATTAGTGCCTCCATATTGACACTGGAGGGGTTGTAGGGAAGGTTGATAGATCATGGCCCAAGCAACCCCAGTGACAGTGATAGTCTTTGGAGACAGAGAACACTGTTTTTTCTTTAAAACAGAGTAGGTAGCTCCAGCGTCAACCAAGAAGTCAGTAAGTTTCTCTCTCACCATCATAGTTACCCGGGGCTCCTCGTGGGGTTGAAAGGTGCCCTAGGGTCCTGTCAGTCCCTGTGACTGCCCCTCTTAATGAGCTGCAGCATTTGAGAGGCTGACTTGTGAGTGGTTCTTGGATCCCCTTCCTTTGGGCTATTTCCAGGGCCCCCCTTATTTGCAGGAGGTGCACTGCTGTGTTCCTAAGGGGAGGGTGGCTCCTTTGGTTATTGGCGGGGTGTGGAGGGCATCGGGAGTCTTAACCGTGGTTGTTTGTCTTCATTCCTTGAGGTCTTTCTTGGCCCTGGCAGGTTGTGGCTTATGGCTGCAGCCAGGAGCACAGCTCTGCATTTCATTTGCTTTTCCTGGATGTGATCGCAGTTATTGAAGACTTTGAAGGCAGTTTCAATGAACTGAGGCATGGGCATCCCCCATCCCTCCTCGGATTTTTGTAGTTTTTCTTTTCTTTTATCTGGAGCACTTTGACTGATGAGGGTTGTATTGACAAGTCTCTTATTCGCTGTGTGTTCAGGGTCCAGGTCTGTGTTCGGCCCGTATGCCTCAAACACTCTCTTGAGAATAGTGGATGGGTTTTCTTATGGTCCTTGCTGTATGTCCTGAACCTTTTAAAAACTCTTTGACCTTGGGACTCCTGTCTGCACCCTTCCTATGAGACCCCTTCATAATGGTCTAATTTTGCTCAGTCCCCTGTTAATTTGGGTCCCACCCAGGCCCCGCCCCTGGGATGGCCACTGCTGCTGACACATGAATCGGGTTGTTGTGTTACTGTCCCAGTTTGCTAATGCTGCCATCATGCAAAATACCAGAGATGGATTGGCTTTTATAAGGGGGTTTATTTGGTTACAGTTACAGTCTTAAGGCCATAAAATTGTCCAAGATAAGGCATCAACCATTGGGTACTTTCACTGGAGGATGGCCAGTGGTGTCCGGAAAACCTCTGTTAGCTCTGAAGACACATGGCTGGTATCTGTTTGCTCCCAGGTTGTGTCTCAAAATGGCATTCTCCAAAATGTCAGCTTCAATGGCCGTCTTCAAAACATCTCTCAGCTGCAGCTTCTCTCCTAAATGTCACTCTCAGTTGCTCTGCATCTGGGCCTGTGTGGCTCTTTTTAAAGTGCTCCAGTGATCCAATAAAGACCCACCCTGAATGGGTGGGGCAACACCTCCATAGAAATAATCCAATGAGAGGTCTCACCCAGAGTTGACTGAGTCACATCTCCATGGAAACACTCAATCAAAAGGTTCCAATCCAAGTAACACTAATACATCAGCCCCCACAAGATTGCTTCAAAGATAATGGCGTTTTGGGGGACATGATACATCCAAATCAGCACAGTTACAATTCATGGAATCTGTCGGCTTCCTGGCAGGCTTTTTAAAAAACCATCCTGCATTCCTTGGGGGTGAGGAAGGTATTCAGAACAGCTCGAATATCTGCCCAGGTGGGGTGACAACTAGCAAAAATAGAAATGAAAAGATGCTCCATCCTTTTAAGGTTATTTCAATAGGAAGGCATATTATTCTCCCAATAAATATAGATCAAAAGTGGACAAAGGAGAATGCACATATATAAACCCTCTAGGGTTCCCTTGGTCATTCAGTCCTGCAGAGACTTGTCTGAGAGGGAATTGCCTCGCCTGGGATTGAGCATTCACCAGGCCATACTGAGTACCCTGTCAAGCGTGGGATGGGGAGACCATTCATTCTCGACTGGTAGACATTGAAGGGTGTGAGGCCAAATTTGTGTTCTCTGGAAGTTTAGTGGGTTTCTCTGTACCTGTATATGGTGGAGGGGCTGAAGGATGCATCAGGTGTGATAGGAGTAGATCAGCATCTGTTTTGAATCTGGCAATACAGGTTTAAGTGAAGATTTAGCTGAGTCCAGTGATTCAAGTTTGGCCTTGTATGCCTGAGTCTCTTCCCTCTGAACCATAATTTTACATGTTTTCTGCAAGTTCTTATTTTGATATAAAGATATAAAAGACTGAACATATGGGATCTTGTCCCATTTCTCCTCCCTTTAGAAAATCAAATCCAATTGCAGGCTGGTTTTATTATTTAAGGATCCACTTCCCAAGCCGTGTTCCCTTGATACTCTAATTCATATCGGGGCCAGGCCATATGACAGAAAGCTATGTTCACAGCTGAACATAGGCCAATTTTGTAAAATACTTCCTAAAGGACTGCAGTCCAGTTATCTTATTAGCATTACCCATGATGATAATTGTGTCTGTGAGCAATAAAATAAAAACCTTACTCCCAAAGGGGATGTTTCAGGCGTTTTGGCCAGTATGTTGTTTTACAGTGTGCCTTGCATGGGATACTCATTTAGCTTAGCAGACAGCCTGTGCTCTAGGTGTCTGACCCATGACCAGATGTCTTTGGATGCAGGGAAACTGTCTTGAGGGTGGCAGGTGACCTATTGTCAATCTTGCCTGTCTGTAACAACCTTATCTTAGCACAGGAGACTTGTTCTTTGGAAGTTGAGGCTTCTAATCAAAAGGTGGCGGGTGCTTTAGTAGGGCTTAACTGCCTCACCCATACCCACCGATAGTGAGTCTCTATTGCTCTCATCGAGGAAAGAACCTCCATTTTAAACTAAACTACCACGGAAATTTCCAATTTAGGCATATATCTTGATCCAGTAATCCAATAATCCAGATCCTTATGAGGACCTCCATGGCTAAATTCTCCTATATTGTACTTTATTCTTGAGACTCTAACCCAACCAGAGGTTTACCTCTTAATAGGGAGACTCAAACACACAGAGGCAGACTTTACCCTAAAGTATTGGGCTCAAATCTACAGTCTTATGGGGCACAGACAAAAGAGAATAGGCACTCATATGAGGTTACTCACCCAGAAGACATCTTTTCCTGAAACTGTTTCTTTTCTCAAAAAACAGGTAGTGCTGGAGGATTTGAAGTGCTGGTCTGGAGCGGTGAGCAACCCCCAATCAGTGAGCCTCTGGAAAAACTGGCCCAGGTGGTTCCACTCAGCGTTGGTGAGCAAGGTCCACACCTCCCACTGGGCCACAGAACCTCAGGCAGGCTGTCCTGAGACTGTAGGGTCCCATCAAGGTCACGAAAATTTGCTACTGAGCAATGGGCTTACTGCCTGATGTACACAGAAGCCAATATTATGACACCAGGATTTTGAGAAAAGAAAGTTTTATTGTGAGGTCAACTGGCAAGGAGACAGGAGGCGATCTGAGAATTAAGGGGGTTTTATAGGATGGGAACAAAGGGAAGTGGAGAGAGTGATGGGTATTTGTTTTGTCATATTCTGATTAGTTGCTTAGAGAATTATCAATATATGGTAGGGATATGTTTGGGGACCAGATCTTCCCTGTTGAAGGACCGCTCACATTTTATTTTCTTCCAATGTCTCCACATCCTTGTAATCTTTGGCTCTAAGGAGGCTGAGTTCCTAGTGCTTCGGGGGTTATCTAAGGGACAAGAATTTGTATTTCTGCTCATGGTCTGGTTTACAATGTGTGACCAGTTTGATTGCCTATAAAACAAGCTCAGGAATGAAAGAGTTACAAGAACAGTGGACATTCCCACAAAGCAGTGTGGAAACCAAATACTGATTTATGGCAAAATTCAAGACTCCTGCTATCTTTCTGGTACTGTCTGATATATGCATGGACTCACAAACTCCTTGCAACAACTTCTGACCCTTCCTCAAGAGATTGTAGATTTTAAAATACAAATCTTGGCTTTAAGAAATGCAATTTCCAATTTGGAATTTCAATGGGACTTATTATCTGAATTAACTCTTAATCCCTAGGCTATGAAAGTGCAATTGAAAATTAGCACTTTATTGCCTAAGTGATTCACAGAATGAAGTACCTTTACTACAGCTAAATGTTACCCTAGAGGTCTGAGATATTTGCCTTGGTTTCCCAAGCTATCCATGTGTTATCCGTAAAGAACTCCATATTCAAAAAGGATTCATTTCATTATGCAACCACTGTTTGTTATCTTGGACTATACATGTTGTGCTATTGTTGTTATACATTGGGAATAGAACAGTACAAAAAAAAGGTATTGTTATTTTGTTCTTTGCTATTTTGGTACATGATTAAAAAGGTAAAACAATCTGAATTTAGTACTCTTCTGTCTTCTTTAGACACATATGCTATCCAGATGAGTTTAGGGAATGGATACTAAAGCATGTATTGGGCAGTGATTTAGTGTGTGCTCCTAGTGCATTTGGCAAGTGCTCTAAGGGAAATTACTTTGTTCTTATTCAGAAAGATACCATCATGTTTTCCCTAAATAAACTGCCTATAACCAGTCATTTCTGTGTGAGGAAGAGGGATGGTCAGTATTGAATAGGAGGCAAACGTTGACATTTATTAAGATAATGGTTAAGCTGTAGAGAGACATACATCACTCCATTTTTTTCCTGGTAGCTCAGCCAATTTTTGCATGCAGAGAACCACTAGCTGTATTCAGGTCTATTAAAACATGCCACATCATTAGGAGAATGTCCAGGGCTCCAAGGAGAGAACGGTGGGGCTAACAATTTAAGAAATAAGTCCAAAAAAAGCAGGTTCTCCTAGGGAATGCCATTAAAAGGAAATATCCTCCTGTAAAACCTTCTTCCTTCCCACTGCCATCTGAAAGCAGCCCATATTGTACTTTCAGAAGAATATTCTACAGAGTAGGGAATGATACAATAGACACAGCTTCTACCTTTGAATTCTAGGGGAAAATGCAATTTAAACACTACTAAATTTCATGCCAGAGATTTATAGTAGTCTCACAATGTCTTCTCCCATTCTTCATTAGAAAAAGAGACCCAGATATGACAGCTGTTCACGTATCTACATAAAGACTACATTTTCCAGCTTCCGTTAAAGCTGCATGTGGTCATGTAACTAAGTTCTGGCTAGCAAAGTATAGGCAGAAATTGCATGACCAATTTTCAGGACATGTACTTTAATGGATAAAGTATACCTTTTCTTCTCATTTCACCTTCTGGCCAGCTATAAATGCAGGTATATTGTAAAAATAATTTATGTTAGAAATGGATGCCAACTATATAGCTAATCAAAAGCTGAAAGAGCCCTGAGTGTTTTGTTTTGTTTTTTAAACATTTTTTTTCAGTAACATATATACGATACAAACAGTGAACCCTAATGGAAACCATGAACTATAATCAATTGTGCAATTCTTAATAATATTCTTTCATCAATTGCAGCAAATGTAACACACTAATGCAAGGTATTAATAATAGGAGGGAGGGGTTTGGAAACTGTGTTTTCTGCATTTTTCCATAAACCAATAAATTCTCTAATAAAAAAGAGCCAATTAAAAAAATAAAAGAGCTTGGGTTCCTGTGGTGGGTGGCCACAAACCTACTGCTATTCTTTGCATTGATAGATGGAGTGTATTTCCCATCTGCTTGAATGTAGACTAGCCCTATGACTTCCTTTGACCAACAGAATATGGCATAGGTGACTAACTTCAGATACTGAGCTCTAAAAGACTTGCAGCTTTAGCTTTTGCACTTTTGTGAAGCTCAGTCTTAGAAGTAAGTTGTCTTATAAAAACCCTATTACCCTGAGCCTGCCATTCTTTGAGAGGACCCAAGATAGCCTTGTAAGAGTCCATGTGGAAAAAGGGAGATGTTCAGTCAACCCCACACTGTTTGATCTCCCCCAGCTGTGTCACAGCCCATGGAGAGGAGAGTCACCTGGGGCATGCCATCCCAGCACCTACCATGAGGTGCAGAACCACCCAGCCACGTCTAACTACTCCCGATTGCAGGATCATGGGAGATAATAAAATGGATGTTGCTTTAAGGCACTGTAGGTTGGAGTAGTTTGTTTTACAGCATAGATAACTGAAACACCTTCTAGATGGCATTTGACTCACCTGAGGCGACCAGGCTGCTTCTGCTTTGGGAACCCCTCAGAGCAGCTCTGCCTGGATCCCAAGCAGAGCTTGGGGTCTCCTGGCTTGCCTGCCGAGTTGGCTGGGCCATACTGCCAGAGCTGTTTCACCACGCTGGATGAAGACAATGCCTCCTCCTCCCTCCCAACCTCAGCTCCCAGGCCTTTCCTCCTCCCTCCTCCTTCCTGGCTAACCCGTTAGTGATTCAAGACACTACACTACTTATACCCCAATCCAGATATATGATAGCCAATGGATTTTTTTAAAGGCAGAAATCAATATATTGTCAAAATTTGTGGCTTATGATTTTAATTTGAACACATTTTAAAGATTATATTGGGAATTTTAAGTAGATTTTTAACTGTTAATGATTTCAAGATTTTTATTGACTAAACTCCCATTTATTTAATTAGCAAGAAGAAAATGTATTGAACACCTTAACCTTTTTAATGGTTTCTGGCATGTACTGTAGAAATGGCCAAAATAGAATATACCGCTATATTATTTTAGAAGCAAGTTGTCTTATAAAAATCCTATTACCCTGAGATCACCATTCTTTGAGAGGACCCAAGATAGCCTTAAGAGAGGTCATGTGGAGAAAGAGAGATGTTCAGTCAACCCCAAACTAATATTTTGAATGTCTTAAAGCTTGGAAATGATTATCTGTTCTATCTTAACATATTGGGTGAATGAAATTCAGAAAGTGTTACTATTACTTCTATAGCTATTGTTATTTCAGTCTTTGTTATTGCATTCTTCCCCCCCCATCTTAAAAAAATATATATTATACTCCTTTGATTTGCTGGTATCTTGATACTTCTGCCCCTTTCTAAAAGACAATCTTATTCAAACCTCTTGACACAATTTACAGTATATTTATAGCCTGATAAAAATGTTGGTCTGTTATATAAACAAATACACATATGCAGAAATCCTTGATTGTAAACCACTAAAGAAGTCCAGAACCCCATCAGCTTATTTTTAAACGCCCCGTGGCAATAATTGCCTTTTTTTTATAAGAAATTTTATTTCAAGATAAATTCAGACTTACAGGAATAGTTGCAAAAACAATACAGACCCCATATATAGAACTCCAGCATACCCCGACCCCCTCCCCCAATACCCCGATCCACCACCTTTGACATCCTGTCACACCACAATTTCTTTCTTTCCCTCTCTCTTTCCCTCCCTCCCTCTCTCCCTCCCTATCATCCATCATCTATTGCTCTGTCTTCCGAACATGAGAGCAAGCTGCACACATCCTTGAAAAAACAATATAATTCATATATACATTTCCCATGAACAAGAACATTCTTTTATGCAATCCCGTTAAATGCAGCTAAGAAGTTCAAGAAATTCAAACTTGATACAAAGCTTACATTCTATATTTCTTTTTTTTTTTTTCCTTATGTCCCATCTGTGTCCCTTTGACCCTCCTGTCCTCCATCCTCAGATCCCATCCAGGATCATCCTTGGCATTTAATTGTCATCAATTTAGACTGTCTTTTTTTTTTTTTAATTGTGGAAACATATATACAGCCTAAATCTTCCCATTCCACACCCTCCTTAGCATCCCATTAGTGGGATTAATCACCTTGAGAATGCTGCAATGCTATCACCTTCCCACCATCCCTTTCTAGAATTTCCCTTCAACCCAAACAGAAACCCTACACTCTTCTCTTAACTCCCCATTGCCCCTTCCCCCACTTCTCAGAACCCTTACTCTACTTTTCATCTCTATGGTCATATTCTCTGATGCTTTCTTTGTGTTTACCATGGGGCTTAAATTTAGCATCTTGAATCTATAACAATCTTGTTTTTCTTTGATACCAACTTAACTTCAACAGGACACATAAACTATGTTCCTATACTCCTTCATTCCCCCACTTTTATGTAGTCCTTGTCAAAAATTACATATTTTACATTGAGTCCAAAACCACTAATTTATCATTACAGTTTATGTATTTTAGATCCTATAGGTAGTAAATAGTGGAGTTACAAATCAAAATACAGTAGTATTGGTATTTATGTTTACCATAGGGTCCCTGGGATTTCCGAGCGGTTCCCCCTTCCCAGCTGTGCTCTTCCAGGACCTCTGCTGAGGGGGAGGGCTGTGCCACATCACTAGTGTGCACGGCCTCCAGGGAAGCCCTGGGTCGCTAGGCCGTGCAGGGGTGCTCCCAGCCCGCTTCAAAGATGGTTGAACGTGATGCGTTAACTTCCCCCTTTTCGCACAGCTCTGCCCTCCCAGCTCCCGGACAGTCAGCCGTGGGTGTATTAAAGGCCACTGTCCACGGCCGTTATTGTGGCTTGTGTGTAGCGCTGCGGGAAAGACTCCCCATCACACTGGGTTTCTTGGTGTGGCTCTGGGCTGTGGGTCTGGCCCTGGGCAGGAGCGTCTCCTGCCCGCTGGGGAGATGGCTGCAAGGAATGTGTTTTTTTTTCTCCTTTTGGCTCCCCTCTGCTCCTCTGATCTCGAGACAGTTAGCAGTGGGTGTGGGAAGGGGTATCCTCCATGCCAGACACCGAGGCGTTAGCCCAGCCCGCTCCCACCATGCTTCACTGAGTGACTCTCCTCGTTGCATCTGCAGCCGCTCCTGGGCTTTTTTTTTTTAAAGAACTAGTCCATCTCCAAACGCCAGCCCACCGTTTCCCCACACTGCAACGCGGCTGCAGGACTTTCAGCCAATTCACTCACTCGTTTCAGAATGCAGACTCCTGGTTTCACCAAATGCACGTTCCCTGTGGATTTAGCAGACCTTGTCTGGCTGGTGCATCGCTGGCAGTGGTGTTCTGGGTCACTTTCTGGTTTTTATCTAGTATTTTTCATGGAGGTGTTTTTTTGCCCCGTCTCACCTAGCCGCCATCTCAGGTTCTCCCAATAATTTCCTTTTAACTACATCTCATTAGTCCCAAATTTTTCATACTAAATCTACTCAACACATAACTGCTCGAATCATTGTCTCTAAATCCTCTTTTCAGAGTATTACTCTCAATCTCAAATAAATGGTTATTCCCCAATACCAAGATAATCAAGGTCATATGTATCTATCCCTATTTTGAAACATTTTGCTCCCAAAAAAAGAGTCTCTGATCAGAATGGTCAAAAGAACATTTTGCATATTCTCTGTTTCCTACTTTTTAACCCCTTGAAAGGCCTGGATTAGCCTCATTTTCATTTATAAATATCCCTGGGTAGATAAACTGATTAACAAATAATACTTAAAAATTCTCTGACTGTGCAAATGCCAACCATTATCTGAGGCTCAATTAATGATCACCTTCTCTTCATAAAGCTCCCACTGATAAGAAAAACCCTAGTGACTTTCCCTCTTCTTCCAGAGCTCTTATTATTTGACAGTCACTCAGAACTCACTCCCTACTGTCTTCATATGAAATGTTTTTCCCCACCTATTCCTAGCTTATATCACCAACTAGAAATTACCAATCCCCCACCCCTAGAAAGTGGGGTGCAAGGATTATCAAACCCCATCTCTTGTTTCCCTCCCCAGGGTCTAAAACTGTGCCACAAACACTGTTAAATAAATTAATGAATTTCCTGTTCTTAGAGGGAAAGAAAGGAGTTCTAGCCAAAACAACTGAACAGTTATTCTGGGGAAGACTAATTTGAATTAAAAATAATAAAAGCTAATATTTACTGAGCACATATTATGAACCAATTTTTTTGAAAATTGCTGTATATACATTTTCTTATTTAGCTAAATAAATAATTGTTTGAAATCTATGTAAATTCAGAATTTACAAAATGGACTCTAAATTCTCAGATGCACATACCTTCTGGAAAGAAGTCACTTTTTATTTATCCAATAAGTAATTTCTTAAAGTAAAACTTCTTTGAGGATATCAGAATATGTACTAAAAAGGGTGAGATGAACCCGCCAAATTGATACAATTCAGCTACTCAGATTATGACATCAGTCATGCAAACCCGCTCCTTAAATTCCCCCTTTTTTTTAAATTCCATTTTTGGTGTGGACTCTTTAGGCACCAAGTGAAAATAGAATTTCTGCTTAAATTGTCTCCCTTACAGAGCCAATACATTTCTAAATCTTGTCAAGAAGCACTCATGTGTGGAGCAGTGCCCTCATTTTCTTTGTTTCTTGCCTTCCATGTCTTCTGGATCAAATCCTTAAGTTATTTTAATGTAACTTTATGACATGCTATTTGCTTCCTTTAAGTCTACTTTGGTTCCCCAATACTCAGCACTTCTGGATCCTTGGGCAATATATTTTCCAAAAAAAAAAAAAGCATGACAGCCAACATTTTCTAACCCTTTTGTGAGTTCCTCAGGACTATCAATTTATTATAATGGATTAATTGAACCCCTACAACTTGTGTCCATATATATTCTGCCAAAATAGAGATGTGCTGATTAACACGTAATGCAAATGCTTTATGTTCCAAATAGCAATCCAGAGGAAAGAATGTGCATTTGATTTCATTGTTCAGCATTATGCAAGATGAAAGGAGTATGTGCACATAATTAAAAAGCTACAAATGTTACTGACTCTTGGTCAGGAGGCTAGCTTAAAAAAAAGTCAAGCAGCTGTGCATTATGTAGCCTTGTGTACCTGCCAAAATTGAGGGATTTTGAAAAGAAACCACTGAGCTGGAAACAGAAAAACAAATCTTAGGCGTGGGGATTTCTTCCTGGCTCAGAAAAGACAATGCAGTACAATTTTAGGGATGCTGAATGAATCCTATTCCAACTTTGTCTGTTGATGTTCCAGTTTCTAAGAGGCTGGTCTATTGGGCTTGGGTTTTTCTACAGGAAGACACTCTCATGTAGTACCTGGGAGAACAGGCATGAAAAGCCATTCAACCTGGATTCAAATTTCACCTTCACTATGTCTTAGCTGTATAATGTTGGGGAGATAATTAGCCTCTCTGTGCTTCATCTTCTTTGTGGGTATAACTGGAGATAATAGTATCTGCCTCCTGGGACAGTCCTGGGGATGAAATGAGTTAATATTTGCAAAGAACTTAGAAGATTGTCAGGCACATAGTAAGCCTGGATAGATTAGCTGTTATTATTCAGTGTCCCCTCTCCTCCTGGGTACTTTTCTTTCTTTTCCAGGTACCCAGATACATCCTTTGCTCTCACGTTTCTCTTCAAAACTTCCTCAAATGTTCCTCTTTATGTTAAAGGAAGAAAACTAAGTAAAGAATGAGCACTTCTCAGAAACCACAAGTGACAGGCACTAAGGTGATTTAAATACATTTTCCAAAGTAATAATCATATTAAATTTCCTTATATATGGATGATATTTTTCCTGTTTCAGATGAGGAAACTGAGGTTTGGAGAGGGGAAGTTGCTTGGACAAGCTTACTCAGGTAGCGTTTGGCAGACCATGACA
This sequence comes from Choloepus didactylus, assembly GCF_015220235.1. Lineage (NCBI taxonomy): Eukaryota > Metazoa > Chordata > Mammalia > Pilosa > Megalonychidae > Choloepus > Choloepus didactylus. The sequence continues at coordinate 10,064,821 of NC_051323.1, read as the reverse complement.
CTCAGCACAGGTGTCTTTCAATGCAAAGCCCGCAATTTCCAAAATACCATGCTACACTTTATTTTCCTTCAAAATGCGGTTGTAATTTAGTTTATAGTTTATAAGATATTTTTATAAGTATTATCTCAGTAGATTCCTGCAAGTAATGTAAGAGATAGGTATTGTTAATATATCACTTTACAAATGACAAAAACAAGGTCGGTTGAGAAAGCAAATATTCAAATTTTATATAGACATTGAATGGCAAAGAAAAAAATGCCAATTGGGTTCTTTTACTAATTTGTCTGACATTTTCCACCCCACTGATTTATAATAGCAAGTGGATTGAAGTGCTGACTGTTCTGGAGGAATGCACATTGTTGCCATGTGACTAATGCTTATGGTATAACAGGCCAATGGAGAAGTGTCAACAGTAGTCAGTGGGAAGAGAGCAGGTGAGAAACAATGCCTGGAAGTATAGCTAATGGGCCACAGCCTATTCCCAGCCTCACCTCTGCATGCACCAGCTCTATGTAATGAGTCCAAGATGAATAACCTTTGGTAAGCATAAAAACTGATTATTTTGGAGGAGACAATCGATAAAATCAAAAGGACTATGGACTCCAAGTCAAGTCTGAAGTTAGAGAAAGCAGAATACCTGGGCATAGGTGGTGTTCTTGTTCCTCCTTGTTGGTAGTTTTCCACTTGTCAATCTTTGACCATGATGATAGAAATTGTTTTCCTGGATCGCATGGATGGGACGACCAGAATGACAGACTCCAGAGAAGGGCCAAGGCTCATCTGTCTAAAACAAAGACCTTGTTTTGCATCTGACTTACTGGTCTGATCAGTAAGATGCAATTTCTCTGTGAAAGTATGCTAAAGTACAGCACCAAGCTAGACATGCTTCTCCAAAATGGAGAACAGTGCCCACGTAGAAGCAAGGCTTGTGGTGATAGGGGATTCCAACCTTCCAGAAATCTACTGGGAATTCTGTACATTTATCAGAGCATCAAAGAAATTTTGTTAGCAAGTTCAGCTCTCACAGTTGGAGAATAAGGATATTGCTGACCCAGATCTAGTTCAGGACAATGAGAATAAATCCCAGGGATGATGAGAGACAATTATTATGCCTCCTTGAAGATCTCAGTAGCAAAATAGAAAATAACCCCAAAATAAACAGGAGAAAGTGTGTATGTGGGGAGGGAGTGGTATTTATGGCACACTCGATAAGTGCTTTATTACAGAAGCAGCTTTTTAAAAAATCTATCACGATGATTATCATTAACATCACCATCATCATCTATTTAGTGAATATCTAGTTTTTACCAGAAATTGTAAAAATATTAGCACACATAAAAATAGTAACAAACTGAAGAGTATGAGATATCATCTCCATTTTGCAGAGAAAGAAACTAAGACTCATAGTTCATGGAACATGTCCAAGTTTATATGTGTCAGAGTTAGGAATTGAACCCAGGGTCATGTCAAAGCCCCTGCTCTTTCTATAGCAAGAGCAAGTGAGCTTCTTAAATGTAAAATGGATTACGAGGGATATGAAAAGTACTAAGCAATACAACTGGCAGCATATACTAGCAAATAATCCTGGGAAAAATGGCCAAGACAAACACTCAAACACTGCAGCAGCCCAGTAAATTCTGAGATGGATCTTATTCAGGGAGGGTGGTGTACACAAAGAATGCCAGGATCCTGAATAAGAACAGAGTGAGAATGCACAGAAGTTTATGAAATATTCCAAATGTAATTCACAGAAGTTCTACTTTTTTTTTTTTTTTTGATTAATAAGAAGGAGGAAGAAGGGATAGGCTCATTGTTCAAAAAAGAAAACAGAGAGAAGCAGCAGCAACAGAATATAGATAGAATAAGTTGTGAAAACAGAATGATTAAACTCTAACCTTGTTTTAATCTTCTCCTGCAAGAATAATATACTGAAAGTTCAAAAGAGTAGAAAAACAAAACATGATAAATAGGAAATTGAAATTCAAAGTAATTTGGAGATTATAAAATAGTTCCAACTTGTTTTAGTATACAGACTCTGACAAAGATATGTCAGACTGTTAAATTATTTTAAAGATAAGAAGCTGAAAATACTATTTCTATTTAGAAGGTATGGGAAAATGTAGTCAAATGTGACAATATATTTTATTTTTAAGCTTATAGCAGTAGAAAGCAGTTAAAAAAATGGGGGCAAAGATGACAGCATGGAGAGGAGTGGAAGCTAGATAGTCCCCCTGGAACAACTAATAAACAACAGACACAACTAGTAAATAACCTGGAATAGCTGTGGGCAGACAGATGTGACTGTCCACTCATCATACACCAACTGGAATTGGGAGGAATGCCCAAGATTACAGGATAAAATCTGTAAATAAAAACTTTGGTCCTGAGCCGAGAGCCCCTCCCTCATGGAAGCCTCACAGTGCTAGAGAGCAGCACTCTCTGAACAGGCTAATATACCTCAGCCCATCTCCAACTGGGGTTTTAATGTTAACTGCTCAATACAGACTGCGAATCCCCAAAAAGCAGACAGAGGCTTTTGGTGATGACTGAACTTGAAGAATCAGGGGATGTATCTGTGTCAGGATGGGGAGCCCAAAGGATTAGGTGCTATCTCTGGCCGACGGGTGAATCTGGGGGCCATAGACCAACCCTGAAAGGGGGCTTTCTGTCCCTTTCTCTCTCTCTCAACCTGGCAGCTCAGTGGAGAAAGCCTCAACCATTTTAAACTCACAGCACTCTGACCCAGACAAGGGTGGAGATAGCAGAGTCAGAGAAACAAAGAATCTATTTATATGCAAATGATCTCTCTCTATGGGGCATATCTTTCCAAGAGGAAAGAGGAGGGGCCCAGTTCTACTATCTGCCTTCCATTCAGAGCCAGACCCCAGAGCCAGGGAGAAAATAGTCACAGGCCACACCTCCTTACATCAGTCTGTAATGACAGGCTGACAGGTGCCACCTGCTGGACAGAAAAGCACAGGGTGTGTCAATTTTGTAAGACACACAAACAGGGAAACCAGATACTGAATATTTCCTCATTCTGGGATCTGAGCCTGTTCTCATCTGGGAAAACCTGACTGGGGTGGCCAAGGAGGTCAGATGCCTAGACAACAGAAAACTACAACCTACACTAAGAAAAACGAAGTTATGGCCCAGTCAAAGGAATAAACTTACACTTCACCTGAGGTACAGGAATTAAACAACTAATGCTAAATCAATTCAAAAAGTTTAGAGAAAACACAGCAGAAGAGATAAAAGCTATAAAGAAAACACTGGGCATTCATAAGGCAGAAATTGAAAGTTTGAAAAAACAACTGGCAGAATCTATGGAAATGAAAGGCACAACACAAGAGATGAAAGACACAATGGAAACATACAACAGCAGATCTCAAGTGGCAGAAGAAAACACTCAGGAACTGGAGAACAAGGCACCTGAAAGCCTGCACACCAAAGAACAGATAGAGAAAAGAATGGAAAAATATGAGCAATGTCTCCAGGAACTTAAGGACAAAATGAAATACAAGAATGTACATATCATTGGTGTCCCAGAAGGAGAAGAGAAGGGAAAAGGGGCAGAAGCAATAATAGAGGAAATAATCAATGAAAATTTTCCATCTCTTATGAAAGACAAAATTACAGATCCAAGAAGTGCAACATACCCCAAACAGAATAGATCTGAATAGGCCTGTGCTAAGACACTTAATAATCAGATTATGAAGCATCAAAGACAAAGAGAGAATCCTAAAAGCAGCAAAAGAAAAGTGATCCATCACATACAAAGGAAGCTTTGTAAGACTATGTGCGGATTTCTCAGTAGAAACCATGGAGGCAAAAAGAAAGTGGTGTGATATATTTAAGATTCTGAAACAGAAAAACTGCCAACCAATAATCCAATATCCAGCAAAACTCTCCTCCAAATATGAGGGAGGGTTCAAAATATTCTCTGACAAACAGACAATGAGAGGGTTTGTGAACAAGATACCTGCTCTTCAGGGAATACTAAAGGGAGCACTACAGACAGATAGGAAAAGATAGGAGTGAGAGGTTTAGAACACAATTTTGGGTGATGGTAGCACAGCAATGTAAGTACACTGAACAAAGATGACTATGACTATGGTTGAAAGAGGAAGGTTAGGAGCATGTGGGACACCAGAAGAAAAGAGGAAAGATGAAGACTGGGACTGTATAACTCAGTGAAACCTAGAGTGTTCAACAATTGTGATAAAATGCACAAATATGTTTTTTCACGAGGGAGAACAAACGAATGTCAACCTTGCAAGGTGTTAAAAACAGGGAGGTATTGGGGGAAAAATAATCAATGTAAACTAGAGACTATAATTAACAGAAAAAAAATGGGGGCATTCATCTGGAGAAAAGAAGATAAAGTGAAGACAAAAACAATTTACACAAATATGTAAGGGATGATTATATGGAAGAGACAACGCATTTCACATGATTCTGTCCAACTGGAGAACCAAAAGGAATGGATGGACTTTTTAAGAATTAAAATTTCATAGTCAAAGGCTTTGCTTATAAAAATATGTGGAAAATTTTACACCAGAAAAAATGGCCATCCGTTGTGGAATGGATTTGTCTGTATTTGATATAGTTTTACTTTTTTTTTTTTTTTCACTTTATATAATATCAAGTTGTTTTTGCTTTTTTTTTCAATGAACAAAAATTGGGGATGGGTGACCTTTTAAACAGAATAAATAAGAAAGTCCCGATGGATATAAGTAGCATATAATCAGTGATCTGAAGGAAGTAAAGGAGAGAATTAGAAATCCGGGGAGAGATATTTCCAAGCATAAGACTCAGTAAGTGTAAAGGCCCTGAGGTTGGATGGAGTTTCGCTTTTTTAAGCAATATCAAGGTGGCCAGTGTAGTTAAAGTGGAGTGAACGAGGGGGAAAAAAGAAAATGGAAGGCTTTGCCGACATTGTAAAGGCTTGGCTATGACTTCAAGACTGGAAACCATTGATATTTGAAGAGAAGTGTGGCTTGAACTGACATATTTTTTAAAGGTCACTCAGGCTGCTGTATTGTGAGTGAACAGAAGGTGAAAAAGAGTCCAGTTGAGTCAGTAGATTACCACCATTGTCCAGGTGAGATATTATCATTTTTTTTTGGACCAGGGAGATAGCAGTGTAAGTATAGAAAAGTGGCAGGATTTTGGATGTTTCACTAGCAGAGGCTATAGAATTTACTGACAAATTACTGAGCAGTATAAAATAAAAACAGGAGTAAAGGATGACTTCAAGACAGTTTGCTTAAACATTGGGAAAGATGGAGTTCTCTTTTTAGGCGCAGAGAACACTGAGAGAGGAACAGAACTGAAGGAGTTGACAACATAAATATAAATTGGGTTTTGAACATGTTTAAGTTTGAAGGGCCTATTGAAACTGACACTGAATTGGCAGCTGCCTTTGTGATTCTGAAATTAAAGAGAAAGCTTTAGAAAGGAGATGCAGGAATCAGAAGAGTGAGGTGTCCTAAAAGTTACGTGAAAAAAAAAAAAAAGCACATTTCAGACAAGTGTTAATGATCAGTGCTGATAGAGCAAACCTGAAGAAGACAGAATTGACGAGTGGATGTCATTGGTGACATAAGGCAAGTTACAATTTAGTGAAGCAGTGGAAGCAGTAGTGTAATTAGAAAGGGTTCAATAGAGAATGGAGATCCAAGATCTGGAGTCAGTGAGCAGAGACAAACTTTGCGATGTTTTCCTGAAAAGGAGAGAAATGGGGCAGTAAATTCAGAGGTATGCAGAAATCAAAAGAGTATTTATTCATTTATGTATTTCTTCACTCATTTAATTAAATGTTTACTTAGGATGGAGAAAGTACATAATGTCTGCATTTCAATGGGTATGATCCATGTGAAAGGGAGAAGGAGGAAATGGCTGGTGCAATGACCTTGATTATGTGAGTGGGGGTGGGGGGAGGTGCTGTGAACAAATGGAGGTTTGTTGTGAACAAACGGAGGTTTGTTGTGAACAAACTTTACCCTTAGAAAGGTTCACGCACAGTTTATCCACAGTTCAAGAGGGGAAGTTTGGGTGCAAGTGAGTGGTAGATGTGGTTATGAGGTCATGAGGAAGCCTGTGTTTCCCCAATCAAAAAAATCAAGGAATGTCAGTTTAAATTATTTTGTCATCTCATTTCTCTGTCCAGATTCATCATATACTCAGGTAGCAACCAGTTCATCTTCCTAAACTGACTCCTCCCACAACCAGAACAAGGGGATGTGACATTCACCTTACTTTGAGAATTTTCTGATAGGCACAGCTGCCCAATAAAGAACAGGTTATATCTAAAGATATTATTTTCCTACAGTGACTTTGAGTTCTTAATACAGAAATATTGAAGAAACCAATGGAACATAATTTGGAGTCTACAAACAAGACCAAGAAAATATGAAAACTGTATGTGATGAAAGCAGAATTTCAAGTTTTTGGAAAAGAATGGAATACTTTTAAAATAGTTTTGATATGACTAACTTATTCTTTGGAAACAGCAAGATGAAGCTAGATCTTTAAATTTTGTTTTCACTCAAACGAAATCCAGATTGATTAGAGATACCAGAAAGAAAGGAGAAAACGAAAAGAAACAAATTGATTGAAGAAAATCTAGACTATTAATGTAATAAAGTATGGAAAAATATTTTAATCAACATTATTTTTATTAAATCAATGCTATATGCATTTAAAAAATAACACTTAAAAATTAGCAGACCACCCATGTCACTTATTCACAAGCAACCATTTTCAATATGTGAATATTCAGTTTGGGTAGTTGTTCCTTATGGTTTATATCTACGTATTTCTAAATAGTATTCATATTTGCTATTTCTTGTTTTATCAAATGCAGACACTTTATTTTATAGAGAAGAGATTTAATCTCTTATACATTCCTCTATATACCATAATCCACCACCCCCATCCTACTAATGGAATTAAACGATTTTCTTTTCCCTTGCATGTGATATTTTGTCTTGAAAACCTTTTTGGAAGAGTTAGGTGTTTAGCAGGCCTATTGATTGTGGACATCTTGGGGAGATCCTATGTCAAAAATAACTTTTCCTTAAGAAACCCTAAATACTTGTTTTTTTCTAGGGCAATTCAGTTTCCCACAAAAGAACTCCCCAGTCTCCTGCCTGGGGGTCAACATGGTGGCCTGACTTTTAAAAACAGGTCAGGCAAAGAAGCCTGGGAGTTCCAGTGTGCAGACTCACAAACCCACCCCACGTGACTTCCAGCTTTGAGAATCAACTCTGTCAACTGCTGTGTTTTAGGCTTCTGAGTCCAAAGCTTTTCCAGCTCCTGTTCCTTTGAGAATAAAGTATTTTCTCCTGCCTGATATTTGGAAGGTAAGGGAGGAAATATATCCACAGTTCTGGGCCATGTATATCAGTTCTGAGGGACCTGTCCTTCCTGTACTCAAATTTTCAGGCTTGCTCCATCTCCAAAAATTTTAGCATAAAGTGTCTCTCATCATGCTATGACAATTATAGTTCATTTGATTTCAGTCTTTGAAAATTTATTGAAATACTTGTATGCTGAATTTCTTTCTCCAATCCTCTTTGTCTTCATTCTTTGCAGATTTTTTAAAAAATTAATATTTGAGGATAGAGGAGAGATAAATGTTTGTGGACATCCATGATTGCAAGTAAAGTGGTTAATGATTTTCTCAGCATGACACTAAAAGGACATTCCACAAAGGGGAAGATTTGGGATTTGCATTAACCAAAAATTAAAACTATATATAAATTTTTAAACTATCAATACTAAAAGTAAAGGCATATTATGACAAATATTGTAACATATGAGTAAAAAGCATTGTCAGGCTTATTATATGCATTACTCTTTCAACATAATGAAAATATGAATAACTATTTAGTAAAGTAGGCAAAGTGTATGAATCTGCAGTTCATAGAATGAAAAAAGAAAAAAGACTGATCAATACTGATTAAAGAAAGGAAAATCTAAGGAATAGGATTCCATAGTTATCCAACCATCCCATTGATCACAATGAAAATGTTCAATAATTTCTAATATAAACAAGCATATAATAAAAAGCTAGTCTCATATGTATGGCTCTGATAAACTTTTAAACTGGTTCAACTTATATGGAGGGTTAATTGGCAGCATCCATAAAATTCTAAAATATTGAAACACTTCAATCCAGCAACTCCACTTCTATAAAGTATCCTTCAGATAGCACCAAAAAAGTAGGCAAGATTATATGTACAAATTTCTTTGTAGCATTTCAACAGTGACAAAATCAGAATCATCTAAATGCAAAGTATCATGACTGCAGAAAAGTATAATACATCCACAAATTGTAATGCATAAACATTGAAAAGAAAGAGGAAGTTCTAAAATGTTAATAGAGAAATATATCTAGGATTTTTTTTTAAAAAAGTAAAAGTCATACTGCATATAGTATGCACAATTTGCTTAGGTAAAATAATATTTATATATATACATAAACATGCTATAAAAGTTTGGAATGAAATGAAAAAAAACATTATGTCATTGGAGAAAAGGACTGGATAATGAGGGATGTGGTTGTAATGCTGCTTTTCATCTTATGTCCTTTCACCTCTTTGAATGTGATAGTATGATTTAATGCACATACAATTACAAATGAGGTCTTAAAATTATGTAAATAATGGGAACAGTGTTTTCAATCTTTTGCTAAGAGGAGAAAAGTCCACAATCATATACAGTATGTGTCTATTTTGTTTAAAATTCTGAACATATATAAAAGTGCTAAAAAATTGGTGAATATGAGTGAAAATACATAAAGAAGCATACAGGAAATTTTTCATTCTGTTTGCTCAGAAAATATTTTGTTCTATTTGCTTAGTTGTATTTTCTTAATGTATTCTATTTTCTACCTAAACTAATAAAACCAAAATAGAAAGAAAAGAATTTTTTTTTAAAAAAAAAAAAAAAGGAAAGGAATAAATGGAAAGAGAAAGGGAGAATTCCTTCCTCCGAGAATGCTAAATTCAAATTCTTTGCCCTGCAGTAGAGAGGTGAAGTAAACAACATTTAAAGTGTGATCGCACTCTAAAGTGTTATGTTCAATTCCTCAAATTGTTGCCTCCCTTCCTAGATCTTCTCGTCTCTACCACTCATCCCAATTTCCATGGAATGGTGGACACAGAACGGCCTCCCAGTAACTCTCCCTGGGGCCTCATCGGCTCAGGGTCCGGATCACGGATCACAGGCGCTGCAAGGCACAGCTCTGCTTTGCAACTTTCTACCATTGTTCCATGTTGCTGTGGTCTGGGAGCTCCTTCTCTTCTCCTCCCGGTAGTCTCCACTCTGCTCTCTCTCTCTCTCTCTCTCTCTGGGGAAACCCGTTTCCCAATTCCAAACTCTGCAAAACTGACACTTTTGAAATACCCTCGCATGCATCAGCTCACTTTTCATTTCTAGGCAGAAACTTATGAATTCGCCCCCGATCACTTCTTGTGCACGTCAACTGTTTACTGACATATTTTTTCCCTAAGAGTATAATCTTCTTGAAATGAGAATCTATGTTTTCTCAACTTTGTTTCCCAACATTTCAGCACTCTATCAGGCAAAAAAGGCAAGGTCTTTCTAAATATTAGCCCATTTAATAGAATAGAATTGAATGACTTTTTGGCACTCAATGTAAATAGAACCATTAGTTCAAATGTGTATCCTTATTTCCATATATATATTTCAATTTATTAGCTTAAGTTTTCATTATTTTTTCACTTCAAATAAAAGAATCTCAGTTGGGGAATTTTATGTGTGCAACTAGGGCCATTTGGACTGAATGACATATTAAATACTCAAAATTCTAGACACTATCATTTGCGTTCTTGCAGTATACTGTAACTATTCCTGATAATTTCTTTTTACTGGGTAACGGTGTCTCTGAAAATGCTTCAGTTACTATCTGAAATTAAATATGAGGTATTAAATACAATCCTTCTGGGAGATACAAGCATTTTATTTAATTTCTGTGCTTATCACACCAGGCAAATCCTTGGCACAAGTCAATGGGGAATGCATCTGCACAATACAGTGAAGGAGGGATAAATTTTTCATTATGGGAAGCATGCCAAAAAACACGTGGAACCAGGCCAAGTTAGAATGCATAGAAGACCTGTGGAGTACTGGGAGGCCTTGAGAGATAGACAGCCAGGAAGCACCGTCTAGCTAAGTATACCTCACATCTGCAAAACGAGAAGGTGAAGATAGGAAACTTCTTCTTGTGCACCAGCAGTGAAAACTGCAAAGAACCTAATTGCCTTTCCATTAGAAGCTGAAGAGAGATACAAAGTTTTTTTTCCCTTAAAGAAGGAATTTATCTCTTCTAGCAATGATCTGCTTGCACATCAAGGGTTTCAGAAATGTTAGCATCGTTCATCTGCATCTATTCAAAAGCAGATAGATTAAAATGAGACAGTTCCAACATGCTGTAACATGGGCAAGGACTTCAAAGGCTGCTTTGAAAAACTTTTGTCTGATCAGGAATAGACCAGATCATAATGCAAATAAGGAATTATTTTCTCCCTCAAGCCTGTAAAGTTATCGTGAACTGGATAACTTCCAAACAAACAAATCAAATCCCAAACATTTTTAAATCTTAGAATTTAATCATAGGCCATTTTTCTCCTTACAAAATAATAGCCAAAAATAAGTGTATAAAAGTTGACCACATTCTGGCCAGTTCTTTTTATTTCTGCCTTATTTAAACATCCATTAACAATTTTCATCTGGTAGACTGTGTAATAACTATGGGTTTATAGTACATCTCTTACAATTCTCCCAAATATTACAAACAAGGATAGGAATTAATCACCCATTTATATACTAGAGATAGACAATGTATATGTTTTGAACCTTTGTGCTTTGCATGGGCAAATTCTGCCTGGGCCACCTGTTGTGACAAGAAAATGACTAACAAAATTAAGTGCCAAGTTACATGAAGACAGCTTTGTTTTACACAGTTCCAAACATGCACAAATTTCAGTAACCACAGTTTATTCAACCACGGTTAAATAAAACCAGTCCCCCAACATCACAGTTCAAATTTTGCTTACCAAATTATGTCAACTGTGAGTAACTATATAAAGTATAAACTTTTCTGCTAGCTCTTCTGTCCGTAAATCACTATGTAAAGAACAGATGAAGTCACGTTCTGTGGTCAATCACATCTTCTTTCAATGCCTCTTGGTTATTTGGCCCCTGTGGATCTGTTACTCAGTTCATGCACAGACAGCAAAGCATAGTTGCATTGTCTCCTTGTCTCCAAATGAGAAATCCATGTGGCATTTTACAAAAAATGGATAAATGAAATAAGCAGTTGGCCATCAAAAATAAAAGTGCATCAACAAACCAGAAAAAGTGATAACCCTGGAAGCGAAATTCAAATTGAGCAAAAATGGAATTATGGAAAAAATCCTGTGGGAATGTTGACACCAACACATATGCAGTCATGGGAACTTAGTAAAAATGTATTTATTGACATAAATGCTAATGGTTTGGACATAAAGGATGAAGAAGTCCCAGTGGAAGTGACACCAGCAAAAACTTCACATTAAAGGAACTCTTGGAGATATTCATGACATTTAAAGCACAAAGGATACAATGTTGGAATCTGAACAAAATTAGAAAGGAGCATGATAATCCACCAAAACATAAGAAAGATGCTCTCGCATTTCATATGTTACACAAGAAGAAGGGCATTCATTGTTAAAATGATTTTTAAGTTTTTGCAATGGAATAAAGCATGATTATCAATATTGCTCATGCTTTAAATTCTAGTACCCTAAATAATATTAACTCTGTTGGTTTTTATTTCCCAGTATATTTATAACTGACAATAGGAGAATTTTTCAAGTTTTGACAAACATTTTTTAAAGGTCACAGAACAATCACAATTTTTCCCATTGAGTATTATGGTCACTTTGCATGGTTTTAGCTTACATGGGCATTTCTGCAATCTGGTACTATTGTGGTAAGAAATGTCTGTATATATTATCTTCATCGCTCCTTACAACAATCATATATGAAAAAAAATACTGTGCTATGCCATAAAAATTAAAGAGAAAATATTAGTAGTTCTTATCAATGAATCACGAGTGATCATTTTCATTTTGTTTCTTAAAATTGGAAGAATATAGAATTTTATAATTGGAATTGACATTTGTGGTCATCTAAGACAACCTCTAAATCAGAAATAATTCATTTATTTTTGAAATATATAATATATTTATACAAACATAATTGTATTAATTTTATTTTTTAATTTATTAATTTAATTTTTCACTATATAAATATAAATATTATTCAGAAACCCATTTTTGTGATTTTTTTTTTAAATTTCCCATCACAGACAAGATTGGTCAATCAATTACAACACTTTCTAGCAGACATACGGTAAATCTGTCATGGCTCAGAATCATCCAGATTTTTCTCCATCATCGATTATCATGTTTCTGTCCCCACTCTCCCCTCTGCCTCCATAAACCCATGTTCTCTAGATTGAGATGGATGTTCACAAGACTGACCAGGATGAAGAGCTGTGCTTGTTAGGACAGCCTGGCCTTTGGAACTCCCATTGCAGTTCTCTAGACATGGCCTTGAAGTGTGTGAAGTTACAAAAGCCTCCATATACTCTCCCATCTAATATTAGGACAACAGAGAACATATGAATTTATTTCAAAGTCTTAGCTAGCTTAGGGAGGAGGTCACATTTAAGAGAATATTAAAATCATTATGGAGAGATTCTAATTGGAACAGATGGAAGACAGTTTGGTTACATGTGGATGTGTCAAGTTGAACTGAAGGAATCAACAAAGTCAAAACCAGGGTAAGCTCAGTTCAATTTGGGGAGAGTAAGATGTAGCGATTACAGGATGGTCATAAATCAAGCTTTATGTATATAAAAACACTACCAACAACAACGATAATAAAAATAGCAGCAGTAGCAACAACAAATAACACTTATGGAGATCTTACCATGTCCATGAGACTCTTCCTCACATGTTAATAGCTCATTTAATGCCATCAACAACCCTATGAGGTAACAGCTATGAGTAATGCCAGTTTTAAAATGAGAAAGTAAAGATACAGAGAGGTTAAGTAACCTTTCCAAAGTCACACAGCTAGAACGTTTTGCAGCCAGAATCTGGACTCAGTCTCTTGCCCTCCAGAGCACATATGCAACAATTACTGCACAAACTTCACAGACTCAGAAATGGGGCCAATGTGCATGAGGTCAGTGTCAGTATCCAACCAGAGGTGGCAAAGAAAGTAATGTGAAATAATTATCTGCATTCTGAATAAATGGACAGATAGTGATAGAGTAAATAATGCTAACATTTTGGATTTCAGAGTTGAGGGTTTGCACAGTAGTGACAGGTGTCTCTCTTTTTCCTGCGTATTTTAAGATGATATCTACAGAATTCACCTTGTGAAAGTAGATCAGTCAGTGTAATTATGACAGACTGGAAACAGACACAGTAGAATTTCAGTCATATTTTGGTGATAGAAATATGAGCAATTAAACCAAAATAATGTGAATAATCTGTGCTCTCTCCGGCTTAGTATCTGGGTAGGCAAAGCCTATTGTCATCTGATAAATTGTAACACAGTCTTTTGCTCTATCTCAGTCCAAGCATAAAAAATGATCCAATTGTAGAGTCCCAAATGTCTGCTGGAAATTTGGCCTGAGTTTGTCTAAAGAAAAGACCTTCATTGTTCAGCCAACTTGAATTATTAATTAGCAACCATTTACAGATTTCATTCACTCGTGTCAAAATGTCTGAAAATTACAGATTTTCACAAAAGGAAGTGGCTTTACAGTGAGGAGCTACTTTTGCTTTCAAACTCTGCTTTAATTCATGGTTGATAAATAGATCAAAATGGGTAGCCAGTTTCATTTTGAAAAGATTAGGCCAAGATTGGTTACATTTCACAAAGATTTGGGCAAATTATTGACACTTGCATTGTTTGCTGTTAACCTGCCCAGGAGTCTAATAAAATGTCTTGCTCCTTTTTAACTGGTTCAGTATATAAAGGAGTCGTTTTTGTGTTAAGTAAATGGGAAGGTCAATGGATAAAGAGACACTGAGAAAAAAAAAACATATTTTGTTTGCTCCTATGCCTTTGCTATAAAAAAAGGGCTTGCATCTTTCAAATTTAATTCATTCTGAAGCTTGAAATTGGGAGTTAGTTAACTTCAATTTAAGAAACAGTAAAAGAACACTCTGTACTCTCCTTGAACTTCCCTGCCCCAGTCTCTACATATATTTTCATTTTGTCCTCAGTCTTTTGTGATTGCTTTTGAGGAGTAATATGGGCTCCCTCTGGTGACTAATTTCACACCTAAACATTCCCAAGGCAGTTAATTAGGAGGCTGCAGTCCACAGATTCTGTACCTGTCACATGCCGAAAAGAATGTGAGGTTATAGGCCCACAGGGAAGAATTTTTTAAGAGAAAAAAAGAATAAACTCAGAGTTTCTTCTTGGTTTTCTGTAGAATTCACAGACTACATTTTCATCACTCAAATAACTTCAGCATTCTAAATTCCTCAATTCTGTAGGCTACAAGTAATCTTTCTTTTTATTTGAGCTACTATTACTTAGAATGAACATATCTTGATATTTCAGGCAGAGTGCTTCTTAAATTCAGACAAAATTAAAAAGCTTTGAAAAAAAACTACAAATGGTTTTCTGCAATGCGTCTTGTGTGTAAAGAAAACAGAATAGAGCCAGGAAAAATAAGAACTTGATGCTATGCTTGTGGGACTTCTTTCAGTCTTGTTCCTCCAAGTGTGCAATTCTTCATTAGATCAAAAGAAACTGGATAAAGCCCATTCCCAGCATTATATGGCAGAATTCCCACCCTTTCTTCCTATTTCCCTTATTTTCTTCTTTCCATCTTTCCTTTTAGACTCTCTTTCATTCTCAGAAATAAAATCTATCCTAAGAGATAGGATTGACATTTTAAACTACATTCTAGTCTGGTCCTCATTCTCCTCTCCTCAAAAATCATCAGCATTTTGAAGTTTCTGTGTATCTTTTCCATACAGCACTTAAATATTTTGCCACATATGTGTGTCTGCAGAAACAGTCTTGAGGTCAAATATTGTTTTGTGTTCTGTTCTAATTTACCTAAGTTAGCAACATTCTGTATAAATCTTCCTGCAACTGTCTTCATTAATATGAAATTTCAGATGTTTATAGATGATATTTGTAAACATGTGTCATCCTCTTCAACCACTGTTAGCTATAATACTATAACACTGTTTATTTATCCAGGCCATTAATAATTGCCTTTCAGGTTCTTTTTCATTTTTCAGTGATCCTAAAGGTGCAGGACAGTCAGGGCCTCTTTCCTCTTCACCTGGATGAGGGTTTCTCAGAGTCATAGACTGTGAATTTGGATTGATGCTTCTCGGTTGGTATACATCTTTAACTTTATTAACCAATGCAAAATTGTTCTCCAAAGTAATTGTCCCAGTTTATTATCTGAATCACTTCTTATTTACTCTGTGGGAACATTTTCTCTGGTGGGTAAAAATATACACTCAGTTTAATTTCTTCCATTCTCTAGAGTACTTTCAAAATTGGTTTTCAAAAATGACTTCATTTATGAACAGTACACCATATCACATGTCTCCCCTACTCACTGATCCTTTCCTGTATAACACAACAGAGCCCAAGCACCATTTTCCCCATGCCATTAACATTCATGCTATGGCTACTACCTGAAAAAAATATTCCAGTGCCATAATCTAATGTTTCTTCTCTTTTAAAAATTCACATCAGTTGGTTAAGCCACTACTCCCTTTCTTATCAATATCATTTGCCAAACTCCAGGTCATCCCCCCTTACTCTGAAATATATTTTACTAGGGTCTTTCAGTTGTCTTCTATATTCTATCTGTTGGCTTCCTTGGCAACAGACAATAGCAGTGTCAACATTAATGGATTTACTACTTCGATGACCTTCACCATAGCACATCAAGAATCTTCATACATCCCCACATCCCTAAATCTTGTCCATCACCCCTAAAACTTTTCCCTTTGAATGCTTTACTTGTAAACATATTTAACCCAAATAAATGCACCCTCAACACCAGAAACACCTCATCCAAATACAGATGGAGAAAAATATGCAACTGTGACATGCATCACTTTAAGTTTATCTGTTAACTTCAAATGCTTCCTTGTTGCTTCCTAGCAATCCTACTCAATCCCCCTAGTCATTTTTCTCTATATCAGAAACAACAATTTCATCTCTCTTCTGAAACTGTAAAACCTATTCCCCAATGTCTGGCTCATCACTGATACCCAAGCTTTTTGTTTCACTAGAAAGGCAGCTGCAAACTAAAAGCAATGTCTAGGCTCTTAAAAAAGATACATTTACCAACTTCTCTGGACCCATGCTGCATGTGACTTTCTCTTTTGTTACTGTGATCAAATTATCCATACTTGGCTCTTCCGGTTTGCAAATGCTCCCATCATGCAAAATACCAAAAATGGATTGGCTTTTAAAAAGGGGGGTTATTTGGTTACAAATTTATGGTCCGAAGGCCATGAAAATGTCCAAATTAAGGTATCAATGCAATTATACCTTCACCAAAGGAAGACTAATGGTGTCCAGAAAACCTCTGTTAGCTGGGAAGGCACGTGGCTGGTGTCTACTGATCCCAGGTTGTGTTCCAGCTCCAGTCTCAGCTCCTGTGCATTCTTCAAAATGTTGTTCTTGGGGTGTTTTGTCCTCTGTTAGCTTCCCCAAAGCATCAGCAAAAGTCTGCTTTTAATGGCCGTTTCCAAAACGTGTCTCTCAGCTGCTCTGAGGTCCTTCTGTTTGTGAGCTTTTTAGGACTCCAGTGATTAAATCAAGACCCATGCTGAATGGGTGGGGCCACCCCTCCATGGAAGTAATCTAACCAAAGTTATTACCCACAGTTGGGTGGGTCACATCTCCATGGAAACAACCTAATCCAAATATTTTAACCTAATCAACACTAATATGTCTGCCCCCACAAGATTGCATTAAAGAATATGGCTTTTTCTGGGGGACATAATATATACAAACTGGCACACCTTTCTACGTGCAAACTCAATCCCATCCATCAGAAGACATGACTTCTTTAATGGACCCATTTCACTCCTATATCACCATTTTCCTCTCACCTGGATTATTTCCATTATCTGACCAATATACCAATATCTTCCATCATGAAAATTCATAGAATCTTTTGTGACCTTGATTCTCCATTTAGCCATAACTTATTTCTCTGCTGTCCTTTGTAGTAAAACTCACTGAAAGAATGCTTACATTTTCTGTCATCATTGGCCCTCTCTCTTGAATTTACCACAATCAGAATTTTGTTTCCCCAAGTTTAATAAAACTGCTAGTAATCTTTTGGGATACTCATAACCCCTATGTCAGTAAACCCAATGTTATTTTTTCTGGCCTCATTTGTGCTCAACTTATTATCAATATTTAACTGATCACTACCTTTTCCTTAAAACACTACCTTTCCTTTGCTTATTTCCACCACTCTCTTTTCCCTAGTCAACTGAACATTCATTTCTGAGTCTTCTTTGCATAGCTATTTTCTAAATTTGGAAGACCTGTGTTCTAGTTTGCTAATGCTGCGGAATGCAAAACACCAGAGATGGATTGGCTTTTATAAAAAGGGGGTTTATTTGGCTACACAGTTACAGTCTTAAGGCTATAAAGTGTCCAAGGTAACACATCAGTAATCGGGTACCTTCACTGGAGGATGGCCAATGGCACCCGGAAAACCTCTGTTAGCTGGGAAGGCATGTGGCTGGTGTCTGCTCCAAAGTTCTGGTTTCAAAATGGCTTTCTCCCAGGACGTTCCTCTCTAGCAAGCTTGCTCCTGTTCAAAACGTCACTCACAGCTGCACTGAGTTCCTTCTCTTTGAGTCAGCTCATTTATATGGCTCCACTGATCAAGGCCCACCCTGAATGGGCAGGGCCACGCCTCCACGGAAATTATCTCATCAGAGTTATCACCTACAGTTGGGTGGGACACATCTCCATGCAAACAACCTAATCCAAACGTTCCAACTTAATCTCCACTATTATGTCTGCCCCACAAGATTGCATCAAAGAACATGGTTTTTTCTGGAGGACATAACACATTCAAACCGGCACAACCTGGGACTCATTTCTTGACATTTTCGTCTTATCACTATTGATGATCTCATCTAGAATCATGACTATAAAGGCCATCTTAATTCAAATGCCTAATAGCCAGTCTAATAGATCAAAGCCATTAGCTATTCCTCCTCAATCCATGTTTATCTGTCTCCCACTTTTCTCCCACCCACTATCTGGTAACAACATCATTCCTCTTGCCAAAGCCAGGAACCTCAGTTATTCTAGATCTCTTTCTTTTTATTTCATATTCCTAATCTAATGTATCAACAGATTTTGTTAATTTTTGCCTTCAAAACATACTCACCATCCAACCACCTCTCTCTGCTGTTCCCACATTACCTCACAACAATTGTTGCAATCCTTTCATTTATAACATCTGATAAGTCTTCCTGATTCAACCCTTGTGCAATTCAGTATAATGTCTACACACTAACCAAAATGATACTTTAAAAATCACTCTGCTTGCATTTAAAATCCTTACAATCCTTATACTACTTGCATTTAAAATCCCTGCAATTTTACCATGCTTCCCACAATAAAATGCAAAATTATTATGCATGCCTACATTAATTTGGCCATGGCTACCTCTCTCACATTATATCCTACCTCCCTTCCCCTTCTCACTTTACTCCAGCCATTGGGTTTCCACAGTGTTGCTCAAGAACACAAAGCCTCCTTTAGGGCCCTTGAACTCTATGTTTCCTTTTCCTGGGATTATCTTTGCGTAGTTCCCAACTACATGTCATTGAGGTCTCTGCTTTCTTTATTAGAGTAGTCTTCTCTAGCCACCTCTCCTAACACAGAATGTACTCTACCACTCTCTATCTCAGCACTCTATTTATTTATGTTCCTAGAATGCATTATCACCTACCATATTCTCTATTTTTTTTTAATTGGTCGTTGACTATTTTCCCAGTAGAACTGACCACAAGGAATGCAGGACTGTCCTTGTTTGCTAGTGTATGCCCAGCATCTTAAAGGAAGCACTCAATAAATGTGTTGGGTAAATGAATAACACAGAATTACCTAGCCAAAACATTCTTATATACTCACCTCTTTTAATTTTCAAGTCATGATAGATGCTTTTTCTTTTCAACATTACTTCTGCTGCCTAAGACACTTCCCTATATTCACAATCAGCCTCCTCTTTGCTTGTAATCTTGTCCTATCTCATCTGAATTTCATGATTTCCTTTGAGTATTTAAGGTTCTATGTTTGTTCTTGTATCTCCTTTACCAACATAACCAAACAAACCCATTTATTTTTCCAGTCCTATTCATGACACAAATTACAAAATCAATAAAATAATGTAAGTATGTTTATATTATTAAATATTCTCATGGAGAAATTTGGAAGACATCACAATTTGTTGGAGACTGATTTCTTATAATAGCACTTCTAATAACTCTACCTTTGGTTCAAGGGTCTTGAAGAGCTATCCTTTTGTAAAATGCTACTTTGTGTATGAAAATTGTTTTAGCTGTATATATTAGGGCTAAGGTAGATGCTCATTCATTGGTGTCAGATACCAGTAATTCTAAGTTAAAAAATACATTTTAAGGCAAGTTGGCCTGTATAAAAGAAAATGGGGGTGGTAGACCCCACAGATAGAGGGAATATGACAAGACTCACTCTGGTCAATTGACCTATGATTGAGAATGGACTTCCGGCTTTTGGATACTTGTTCGTGCTTCAAACCATACACAACTGAGAGAGCAAAATCTTGAATAAGTCATCCAAAAATGTAGCAACCTCGTTCATTATTTTCTACACTGAGGTTCTCAGCAGATCACCTACAATCTATCTTCTTAGATCGAGAGAGCCCTTTGGATATGTCATATGACTTATGTGTTGGAGCCAAGAACGAGAAACAAACAAACAAACGAACAACAAAACAAAACTTTTTCTCCCCTCTTTTTTTCTTCCCTATGTTATTTTGTGTTTATTGTTATTTTTCTCTGGATCAACAAAGGAATGTAGAACCATTTAATTCTGTTGTTATATAGTTTTTATTTTGACGTATGGAATAATTTGTTTTGAATTTAGAAATGAAAAATTGAAAAAAATAGAGACCATTTAGAGACCATTTAGAGACCAATGAATCTGCCTTCTAACACAGGATCATTAGTAGCCTTTGGGTAAATTTTGTCTGTAACAAAGGAAATGTTTAAGGGTATTTATTAGGGATTTTGAAACTCAACCAAAAATGCTTATCTGAAATAGAAACTCTATGCAATTATGTTCATTCATTCTTAGTGAAGGCCAATATTTACTTTTAATTATTTTTCCCCAAACTAATTGTTCAAATTTTTTTCTTCTCTGCTCAGATGTTAACTTTGATTCTGACTTTAACCTATAACTTTGCCTTTTGGACACTTGAGAAAACTGAAGCAATCTCACATGGAATCCCTTAATTCTGTCCTTTTTCCATCCCTAATGAGTAGCAATGATTAATTGTATTTTTTTATGTTCTCATGACTCAGAGTAACCAAGTTAGCATTCAACATACTATTAACAGTTTAGAAGAATATAATTATTAATTTTATAATGGTTATAACTAACTAACCACACATATTTCTCTGCAAATGAGAAAGAAGTAAAGACGATACAAGAGAAAATAAAGCAAGCACCTGTTCTAGGAGGCCCAGTGTAATCCTTGGAAGGTTATTCTGAGGCCCTCAAGTAAATACATAGTTTTTGTTTTAACATGTAGAATAATTTATTTTGAATTTAGAAATGAAAATTGAAAAAAAAATAGTTTGTATCACCTCTCTCTCCCTAATCTATGATTATAATATTCTAAAATTATGTCAGGCTTCAACCATATAGTTTGTGTTTGGCGGGACTTGGGTTTCCAATTTAAAGTCAAGGAATGAACATAACATTCTAGAATTTTCATAGTAAAGGAATTTTAATTACCTAGATCTAATTGATCTGAACAATTCACAAATCTTCATCCCTGCCTCCTAGTTGTCAGGCTTTGTAAATTTCTCCTAGTACATTTTCTATTTATCATATTGATGGATTATTCAGTCTTAAATTTCAATTGACAGCACTGAGAAAAACAATTTGTCAAGGTACAGGATCTACATCAATCATGAGGCCATTGTGCCATGACAGCAAAGTCCACTTCACACTTAATTTTGATTGGACTTAAATTCTTGTCCTGGCTACTGGTAGCAATTCTAACCAAGTTTTCATGCAATAATTACCCTTTCTATGGATGAATATTTTGTGGTGTCTAAATCAATGTTTTAAGGATACCAGAGTTTACAATAGAGTAGGGAAGAAATTAATAATTGTTGGGAATTGCTATTTTCTACAAGGAATGCAATGGTATTATAATAGCAATGCTTTAGGAAAAGGTAATCTGATCTAATATATCAGATAAAATTAAAAAAGAAAATACTGTGGTTCCATTGTTCAGGATGAATTTAGATTCAACTTTTCCTACATACTGCCAAAGGAAAGACTGAAATCCAAAATCAATCAAACCATCAACATTAGCACTGTATAATGCTCAAAACCCAGCAGACTATAGCCTCTAAATTAAGATGCCTTTACTAATAGATTTGAGTAAATTATAGGCATTGGTTGAGTAATTTTTTGTTTGTTTGTTTTTTTGCTGGTTATGCATTTTCAAAGATCTTTGAGTATCAAGATTCAAACATTGAAGTGCTAATGTTTCAAACCTTCCTTACTCATTCCCTCCAATAAATGAAGTGAATATGAGTGAATGCAATTTAAGTAGTCTTTCAATTTGACTGCACATATACTGAAACAGCCTTAGCAAACATTAAATACTAGGACTCTCCCAATTCCAAAAATATGAGACAAACAATGACCCTTCCAAGCTTTTATAATAAGAATGTGTCTAGAAATCCCTCTTTTATAGTGAAAAAAGAAAAAAAAAATATCTACTCTTTTGAGGCAAAGTAGTTTAAACAATATGCTCAGAAAAATAATCAGCAATACTAATTAAATGTAATTACCAAATAATGCAATGGTCAGCATTTTGAACTGGAAATAACAGCTCTTTACATTTCTTTCCTGATTCTGTGGACTTTTGTCATTAACTGGCTACTTTTAACAGTATGCTGTAGGCAAGCATAGAGATGTGGCCATGATTTGGAAGGGGTTCAAAATCCTGAATCTGGAATTTATAATTTTTAACTAATTGTATATTGATATCAGAACCTGACCTATAGGAGCTGCTTTTTCAAAAAAAAATTAAAAATGTATTCATTTTGTTGAATTTGGGTTTTCCAGATTATTGGACTGTTGTCAAGTTGTTGCAAAGTTCTTTATTGTCTTCAATTGTAGTTCATCAATTTCATGTGTTCTTTGGAATCCTTGGCTTCAAAACTCTCTAAATACAATTATCTAAATATTGGTCACAGCAGTTTATCATATATACTCCTATTATCACTTGAACAAATGGAAGGGCTATGTTAAATTTTATCAAATAATTGCATAATTCCTACTACTCAAGCATTTAATTATGTATCAAATTATGTACCAAATATGAAAAATAATCCTGGGACCAGGCATTAGTATCTGTATTATGCAGATTATAAAACTGGCATTCAGGGATGTGAGTCAGAAGGCCGAGTTAATTGCAAAGATCAGACATGAACCCATGTCAGAGTCACACTAAAGCTTGTGTTTTTAAACAACATCCATTAAGTGTCATTGTATATTTTGTGCATGTGTGGAGAGAGGGCCAGAATGATTTTTGTACATAATTTTGCAAAGCTAGAGCAATATTCCAAAGCTTATTTTTAAATATGTCATGCAGAATTACAAGACAGTATACACCTTATACTGAAAATATATAATGGAAAACTAAAATAATAAAACCTATATTTTAAATATACCTCTACGCAATAAAATATATCACACTTTGATACCACGTTTTTTCCTAAGAAAGGGTGAAATTCCCTCCCCCTGGTAAGGAGATAGAATGTGCAGCAGTTTCTCGCAAAGCAGAAATGATTTTAGAAATGGTCAAATGGTCAAGTCAGGAAGAGAGTTGCAGAAAAGGAGATCTGCAACATGTATTAGTGTAAGGAGACTTCCCGTTTCAGGTCCAACTTGTAAAGAGCCTGGAAATTGTCGCTTCCTTCCTCAAAACAAGAAAAAGATGGAAAAATTAAAAGACAATGGAAGATGGCAGAATGGTGAGGTGGGTGTTTTAGTTACTCCTCTGGGGCAGCTGCTGGATAGCCAGGAACCGTGTGGAATGGACACCACAGAGGAACATGAGTTTGGACACATGGTACACAGCAGTCTCCAGCTTGTGGGCCCCCTGAGATCAGTCTGTAAGTTCTTGTGGCCAGGAGGCCCATGCCCCTCCCTGCCAGGCAGGGACTGTTTTGTGGCTTGTCTCCTGATGGCGGAGGGGCCATTGGCACCAGGAACCAGGAGGGAGAACTGCAGTTACAGCACTGCTTAACAAACTCAGACTGCTGAACAAAAACTCCCAGAGATAAACTGAGACCAGACACTGGAGAATCTGTGAGCAGTCAGCCCGGTAGACAGGAGATAGGGCTAGTAGAAACAGCAGAAAAAACAAAAACAGAGATTTTTGGAGTTGGGGGAGAGCATAATACAGAGAAGGGCTGGGCTCAAACAGAATCAGGCATATCTGCAAACCAGGGAAGCCAGAGCCCTTCTCTCAAAAGCCAGGTTTTCTGGTTTCAGGTTTGCTACTCAATTGGCTTGTCTTTTTGCACCTCAATAGCCCATCAGAACTGCAAGTACTGAATCAAAGGGCTTTTCTTTAAATAGTCTATACTGGGTCTTTCTTTTTCTATTTTCATTTTTTTTTTAATCCTTCTCTCTCTCTCTCTCTCTCTCTCTCTCTCTCTCTCTCTCTCTCTCTCTCTCTCTCATTTTTTTTCTTTTTTTTTTAAATAATTATTCTAAGTAACCCATTACAGAAAGTCTCAAAGACTTGCAATTAGGGCCCAGGCAAGAGCAGAGCTAACGTAGCTCTAAGAGACAAAGCAGTAAGCCTAGTGGGAAAGAATATTAGCTAAACACCATAACTTCCCCCAAGAAAAGGGCGGTACGGCCCAGATCCAGTGGTAGCCTTTTTGGGGAACTCAGACCCCAGGGGCTAGAATTCAGAAACCAGCTTCAGTCAGCCACACTCCCAACCAGGAGAACTAAATGCTCCATAACTCCTCACACTGGTGGGGGAGCTGCAGGCTGGCAAGCACCACCTACTGGACAGCATAGGAAAAGTACAGAGTCTAAAGGCCTCACAGGAGGGTCTCATTCTCAAGGAAACTCCATATCCTCCTCCTGACACTTGGACTGGGAAAATCTGACTGGAGTTGACCATATCTGAGGAGATGCTCACACGAAAAAGGCTACATAGAGACAGGGCAAGAAACAGAAAAACAAGAGGTGAAAAATTAATGAACTACATAGAATCTAAGTTAGAAGTCTAGAATAAGCTGAATTGAATACCAAAGGTTAGAAGTCAAAGCCAACCAATAAGAAAAAAACTAGGCATAAGAGTGAAAATGAGTTTCAGAATAAACTAATCAGGAAAGACAGAGGCCAAGACACCGTAAGATAACAAGCCATAATAGGAAATGTGAAAATATGGACCAGCCAGAGGAACAAACTAATAGTTCAACAGTGATACAACTGTTGAAGCAATTATTGCTAAATCAGTTCAATGAACTGAAGGAAGAACTAATTAAAGATGTTCAAACAAATCTAAATCAATTCAAAATGAACTGAGGGAAGACAAAGCAAAAGAGATGAAGGATTTAAGGCAGACAATGGATGACCATAAAGAATAATTCATAAACTTGAAAAAGCAAATGGCAGAACTTATGGGAATGAAGGACATAATGGAGGAGATGAAAAAGACAATGGAGGGTTACAACATAGATCTGAAAAGGCAGAAGAAACGGTCAGTGAATTGGAAGACCAGACCTTTGAATTCATACACACAAAATAAGAGATGGTGAAAAAAATGGAAAAATATGAGCAGGGCCTTAGGGAGCTGAGTGACAAAATGAAGAGCATGAATGCACATGTTATGTGTGTCGCAGAGGGAGAAGAGAGGGGCAAAGGAGCAGAAAGTATAATAGAAGAAATACTCACTGAAAATTTCCAACTCTTACAAAAGACAGAAAATTACAGATTGAAGAAGTGCACCATAACACAAACAGAATACATCCCAATAGACTTACTCCATGACACTTATCAATCAGATTGTCCAATGTCAAGGAGAAAGAGAGAGTTCTGAAAGCAGCAAGAGAAAAATGATCCATCACATACATGGGAAGCTCAATAAGACTAGGTATAGATATCTCTGCAGAAACCATGGAGGCAAGAAGACAGTGGTATGATATATTTAAGATACTGAAAGAGAAGAACTGCTAAACAAGAATTATGTATCTAGCAAAACTGTCCTTCAGAAATGAGGGAGAGATTAAAATATTTTCAGACAATCAGACAGAGTGTTTGTGATCAAGAGAATGGTGCTATAAGAAATATTACAGGGAGTGCTACAGGCTGATAGGAAAAGACAGGAGAAAGAGGTTTGGAGAAGAGTGTAGCAATGAAGATTATCAGGAAGGGTAAAAGGAGAGAGGAGAAAACAAGACATGACCTATAAAATCCAAAAGACAAAATGGTAGAAGAAAGTACTACCCTTACAGTAATAACACTAAATATTAATGGATTAAACTCCCCAATAAAAAGACACAGACTGACAGAATGGGTTAAAAAAACAGACCCATTTATATGCTGTCTACAAGAAACTCACCTTAGACACAAGGACAAAAATAGGCTGAAAGTGAAAGGTTGGAAAAATATATTTCATGCAAACAGCAAGCAGAAAAGGTGAGAATAGCTATATTAATATCAGATATATTGGACTTCAAAAGTAAAATAATTAAAAGAGACAAAGAAGAACACTACACATTAATAAAGGGGTCAATTCATCAAGAAAACATAATCATAAATATTTATGAACCAAGCCAGAGTGCCCCAAAATTCATGAGGCAAGCACTGAGAACACCGAAATGAGATGTAGATAACTCTAAAATAATAGTTGTAGACTTCAATACACCACTCTCATCAACAGAGAGAACATCTAGACAGAGGATCAATAAGAGATGATAAATTGTACAATAAATGAACTAGACTTGACAGACATTTATAGAACACTACACCCCTCTACAGAGGATACACATTTTTCTCGAGTGCTCATGGAACATTCTCTAGGATAGACCACATGTTGGGTAACAAAGTAAGTTTCAACAAATTTAAAAATATTGATATTATAAAAAACACTTTCTCAGATCATAATGGAATGAAGTTGGAAATAAATTACAGGCAGAAGACTGTTAAATTCAAAAATATATGCAGACTAAACAACATATTCTTAGAAAACCAGTGGGTAAAGGAAGAAATAACAAGAGAAAGTAGTAAATACCTCAAGGCAAATGACAGTGAAAACACAAAAGATCAAAACTTATGGGATGCATCAAAGGCAAAGCTGAGAGGGAAATTTATTGCCCTAAATGCCTACATTAAAAGAAAACAGAGAGCAAAATTTGAGGAATTAATGGTTCACCTGGCAGAACTAGAGAAAGAACATCAAAGTAACCCCAAAGCAAACAAAAGGAAAGAAATAACAAAGATTAAAGCACAAATAAATGAAATTGAGAATAGCAAAGCAATAGAGAGAATCAACAAAACCAGAAGTTAGTTCTTTGAGAAAATCAACAAAATTGTTGGACCCCTAGCTAGGCTAACAAAAAAGAGAGAGAGAGAGAGAGAGAGAGAGAGAGAGAGAGAGAGAGAGAGAGAGCGAGCAGATGCAAATATATGCAGTTAGAAATGGGAAAGGAAACATAACTACTCACCCTGCAGAAATTAAGAAGATAAAGAGAAGATACTATGAACTGTATGCTAATAAAATAACTAGACAACTTAGATAAAATGGACAACTTCCTGGAAAAGCATAAACAACCAATATTGACTTGAGAAGAAATAGACAACCTCAACAAACCAATCACAGGTAAAGAGATTGAGTCAGTCATCAAAAAGTTCCCAGAAAAGAAAAGCCCAGGACCAGATGGCTTCACTTATGAATTCTACCAAACATTCAAGAAAGAATCAGTACCAATCCTG
Organism: Choloepus didactylus; assembly: GCF_015220235.1. NCBI lineage: Eukaryota > Metazoa > Chordata > Mammalia > Pilosa > Megalonychidae > Choloepus > Choloepus didactylus. The sequence goes on along the minus strand of NC_051323.1, from coordinate 10,037,461 downwards.
CTCAACTTCTCCAAAAAAAATTGAAGAGGATGGTAAGCTACCCAACTCATTCTATGAAGCCAACATCACCCTAATACCAAAATCAGACAAAGATACTATGAAAAAAAAAGAAAATTATAGATCAATCTCTTTAATGAATATAGATGCAAAAATCCTCAACAAAATACTTGCAAATTGAATCCAACAGCACATTAAAAGAATTACACACCACAACCAGGTGGGGTTTATTCCAGGTATGCAAGGCTGGCTCAACACAAGAAAATCAATTAATGCAATACAGCACATCAATAAACAAAAGCAGAAGAACCACATAATCATCTTGATCAATGCAGAAAAGGCATTTGACAAAATTCAACACCCTTTCTTGATGAAAACACTTCAAAGAATAAGAATAGAAGGGAATTTTCTCAATATGATAAAGGCAGTACAGGAAAAATGCACAACTAACATCATACTCAATGAAGAAAGATGGAACGCTTTCCCTCTAAGATCCGGAACAAGACAGGGATGCCCACTGTTACCACTGTTATTCGACATTGTGCTGGAAGTTCTAGCTAGTGCAATTAGACAAGAAAAGTAAATAAAAGTTATCCAAATTGGAGAGGAAGAAGTAAAACTTTTACTCTTTGCAGAAGACATGATTCTATACGTAGAAAATCCAGAAAAATCTACAAAAAAGCCATTAGAACTAATCAATGAATACAGCAAAGTGGTAGCCTACAAGATCAACACACAGAAATCTGTAGTGTTCTTATACACAAGAAATGTGCAACAAGAGAAGGAAATCAAGAAAAAAATCCATTTTCAATAGCAACCAAAAGAATCAAATATTTAGGAATAAACTGAATGAAGGCCACAAAAGACCTATACAAAGAAAACTACAAGAAACTGCTAAAAGAAATTGAACAGGACTTAAAATTGGGAGAACATACTGCGATCATGGATTGGAAGACTAAAAATAATTAAGATGTCAATTCTACCTAGACTGATTTATAGATTCAATGCATTATCAATTAAAATCCCAACAACTTTCTTTGCAGAAATGAAAAGAAACCAATAAGCAACTTCATTTGGAAATGCAAGGTTCCTGAATAGCCAAAAATATCTTGAGAAAGAGGAATGAAGTGGGAGGTCCCACGCTACCTGACTTTGAAGCATATTACAAAGCTACAGTGCTCAAAACAGCATGGTACTGGCATAAGGATAGATATACCCACCAATGGAATCAAATTGAGTGTTCAGAAGTAGACTCTTGCATCTACAGACAATTAATCGCTGATAAGGCAGTCAAGCCAAAGCAACTGGGATGGAGCAGCCTCTTCAATAAATGGTGTTTGGAGAACTGGATATCCATTTCCAAAAGAATGAAAGAGGACCCCTATCTCACACCTGATACAAAAATTAAGTCAAAATGATCAAAGACCTAAACATTAGCGCTAAGACCATAAGACTCTTAGAAGAAAAAGTAGAACAATTTCTTAAAGATGTTGTGATAGGAGGTAGTTTCCTAGACCTTACACCCAAAGTGCAAGCAACCAAAGAACAAATAGACACATGGAATCTCCTTAAAATTAAGCACTTTTGTATATCAAAAGACTTTGTTAGAAATGTAAAAAGGCAGCTTACACAATGGGAGACAATATTTGGAAACCACATATCAGATAAGGATCTAATATCCTGAATACACAAAGCGATCCTACAACTCAACAACACAAAGACAAATGACTCAATTAAAAAATGGGTAAAAGACATGGACAGACACTTTTCTGAAGAGGAAATACATATGGCTCAAAAACATGAAAAGCTTCTCAGCTTCACTGGCTATTAGGGAAATGCAAATCAAAACCACAATATGTCATCTCACCCCTACCAGAATGGTCATTATCCAAAAAAAAAAAAAAAAAAAAAAAAAAAAAAAAAAAAAACAGAAAATTGCAAGTGCTGGAGAGGATGTGGAGAAAGAGGCAAAATTATTCCCTGTTGGTGGGTATATAGAATGGTGCAACCACTCTGGAAGACAGTGTGGCAGTTCCTCAGGAAGCTAAGTATATATCTGCCATATGACCCAGCTATTACATTCCTAGGTATATACTCAAAAGAACTGAAAGTTAAGACATGAAGAGACATTTGTAAACTGATGTTTATTGTGGCATTATTCATAATAGCCAAAAGATGGAAACAACCCAAATGTCCATCAATGGATGAGCAGATAAACAAACTGTGGTACAAACACATGATGGAATATTATGCAGCTGTATTACAGAACAAAGACATGGAACATATAATAATGTGGATGAACCTTGAGGACATCATGTTGAGCAAAATTAGCCAGAAACAAAAAGAAAAATACTGTATGGTCTCACTAATACGAACTAACATTAATATGCAATCTTTGAGAGTAAAAAGCTGATAACACAGGCTACCAGGACATAGAAAGAGGGTAGAGATTGAGCATTTGATGCTGAAGGACTGCAGAATGTTCAGCAGGATTGATTGTATAGATCCAGAGATAGACAGAATAATACTGTGTGATGGTAGCACAATATTGTAACTACACTGAATGAAGATGTCCATGAGAAAAGCTTAAAGAGGTAGGCTAGGGACATGAATGACACCTGAGGTAAAGCTAGAAGATAAAGACTGGGACTGTTTAATTTAGCAAAAACTGGAGTGGTCAATGATTGTGACTAAATGTACAAATATAAAACACTTCTTGCTTGTGGGAGAACAAATGAATGTCAACCATGCAGAGTGTTGGAAAGGGGATGGTATTGGGGAAAAATATAATCAAAGCAAACTGGAGTCTATGGTCAACAGTAACAGTTTAATATATATAATAAACATTTAGCAATATATCAAAGCTAAATGTTTATGAGAGGGTGATATAAGGGAAGGATCTGGGATTCTTGCTAGTGATGTTGTTGTCTGACCCTACTATTGTATTGTATGATATTTTATTTTCTTTTTATTATCTTTTTTACTATTCATTAAAAAAAAACTTTATTTTCATAGTAATCAATATGTTCAAGTGCTGACTGTGGTGAAAAGTGTACAACTTATGATGATACCATGAACAACTGACTCTACACTGTGGATAATTATATGGTTTGTGAATATACCTCTATAAAATTGTATGGAAAACTATAAACAGGGATAAAAGTGCTGGAGAAAGCACGGAGGAAAGGATGTATGTATTTACTGTTGGCTAGCAAGCAGAATGGTGTAGACTTTCTGGAGGACCGTGGGGTGGTTCCACATGATAAATATTTGGGTACCATAAGGTCCTGCAACCTCATTAGGGGACATTTACTTGGAAGAGCTAAGAGCAGAGACACGAATGGACGTTCGCATTCTGGTGTTTATGGAGAGAGTATGCAAGTTTGCAATGTGTTGAGGTGGCCTAAGAGTACATACACTGAGGAACAGAATGGTGAACTGTGGTGAATGCATACAACGGAATACTGAGCAACTGTGAGTAGGAGTGAAGCTGTGAGACACCCAACGAGGTGAATGGAATCTGTAGACAGCATTTTGAGTGAACTATGCCAGAAACAAAGGCAAACACTATAATGCCTCACCAACACGGACTAACCACAGTGTGAAAACTCAAAATTGAACCTTAGAGCACAGCTTATCAGGGGAATGCTTATTGTAACGGTTCCTAGATTGTAAGCTCTTACAGCAGTCACATCTATTCCTGAATTGTAATAGCTATCTCCAGATTCTGAGATGCTGATCCCTTTGTGTATAACCTGATTGATCCATGGAAATTTGGATACCTCTGTGACACCTGAAACTCAGAGCGAGAACTCAGCAGATATGAGTGTCAACATTAGAACATATAGCAACTGTTAAAAAAGCTGAAAAAATGTCCAGATTCCAACTAGAGAAATGAATGAAGTAAATGTGGTTAGTACTAGGGCAAATCGGGCCAAAGGGTAAAGGAGAATACCTACTGTGTTTTAAAACCTCAAATTCCATGTGAGACCAAGGGAAGAGATGGTTAGTTGGTGCAAGAGCTATATTTCCTAAACAATTTAACTCACACAGTTTGTTCAAATACCATAATTACATGGAACTTTTAATAGGAAGTGAGACCTGGTAGGTTTGCATAGGTCAGTGTGAAATAGTGACACATCCCAAAGTAATTTGGGCAGAGAATAAATATATATATTTAGGGCCTCCCTGAGAAGCTGGGGGAAAATGAGGAGGTGTTGGGCTTCCTCACCTGGATTTTGCTGATGTTCTCACAAACATTGAGGACTGACGGTTTGATGTGCCGAGCCCTCTATCATGGGACTTGCCCTTATAAGGTTCATTACTGCAAAGGAGAGGCTAAATCTACTTGTAATTGTGCATAAGAGTCTCCCAGAGTATTTCTTTGTTGCTCAGATGTGGCTCTCTCTCTCTAGCTAAGCTAACTCAGCAGGTGAACTCACTGCCCTCCCCCCTACATGGGACCTGACTCCCAGGAGTATACATCTTCTGGCAACGCAGGATTTGACACGAGGGGATCAATCTGGACCCAACACCATGGAATTGAGAACATCTTCTTGACCAAAAGGAGGATGCGAAATAAAACGAAACGAAATTTCAGTGGCTGAGAGATTCCAAGAGGAGTCGAGAAGTCACTCTGGTCGGCATTCTTATGCACTACAGAGACAACTCTTTTTAGGTTTTAATGCAGTGAAATAGCTAGAAATAAATACCTGAAACTATCAAAGTACAGCACAGTAGTCTTGATTCTTGAAGAAGATTGTATAGCATTGCAGCTTACAAGGGGTGACAGTGTGATTGTGAAAGCCTTGTGGATCACACTCTATCCAGTGTATGGATGGATGAGTAGAAAAATGGGGACAGGACTCGGGCAAGATGGCGGCATAGAGAGGAGTGGAAGCTAAGTAGTCCCCCTGGAACAACTACAAAAAACCAGAAACAACTAGTAAATAATCCAGAATAACTGCGGGGGGACAAACGAGACCATCCACTTATCATACACCAACCTGAATTGGGAGGAATGCCCGAGAACACAGCATAAAATCTGTAAGTAAAACCTGCAGAACCAGGTTGGGAGACCCCCTCCCCCATAGCCCGAGCTGCGGAGCCGCGTGGTGCCACAGAGAAGCTCTCTCCCAGCAAGCGAATATAGCTCAGCTGAGCTCCACTGGGGTTTTAAGTAGAGAGTGTGAACTGCTCACTACAGGTAAGCAGCCCCAAAAAACAGACAGAGGCTTTCGGTGATGGCTGACCTGGGAGAGCCGGAGGGTCACCTTGGACTGGGTCTGAAGGGGGCTATCTGTTTCTTTTTCGGCTCAGTGGAGAAAGCCCCAGTCATTTTCAATTTCCAGGGCTGTGAGTCTGGGAAGGGTGCAGACACCACAAGCAGAGAGCGAGACCATTGAAATGCTAATGATCTCCACCTGAGGGGTCTGTCTTCTCTAGGAGGAAAGGGGTGGGGCCCTTTCCATTCAGAACCAGACCCCAGAGCCTGGGGGAACATGGCCACACCTCCTCACACCAGTCAAGAATTATAGGCTAAGAGGCCTGACCTGCTGGGCAGAAAAGCACAGTGACCTGAGGCATCAAAGGGTGGAGCAATTTTCTAAGACACACCAGCAGGGAAACCAGATACTGAATATTTCTTCCCTCTGGGACCTGAGCCTGTTCTGGTCTGGGAAAACCTGATTTGGATAACCAAGGAAACCATGCCTAGACAACAGAAAATTACAATCTACACTAAGAAAAACAAAGTTATGGCCCAGTCAAAGGAACAAATGTACACTTCAACTGAGATACAGGAATTTAAACAACTAATGTTAAATCAAATCAAAAAGTTTAAAGAAGATATTGCAAAAGAGATAGAGGCTGTAAAGGAAGCACTGGGCATGTATACGGCAGAAATCAAAAGTTCAAAAAACCTACTAGTAGAATCTATGGAAATGAAAGGCACAACACAAGAGATGAAAGACACAATGGAAACATACAACAGCAGATCTCAAGAGGCAGAAGAAAACACTCAGGAACTGGAGAACAAAACACCTGAAAGCCTACACGCAAAGGAGCAGATAGAGAAAAGAATGAAAAAATATGAGCAATGTCTCCGGGAACTCAAGGATGAAACAAAGTACAATAATGTATGTATCATTGGTGTCCCAGAAGGAGAAGAGAAGGGAAAGGGGGCAGAAGCAATAATAGAGGAAACAATTAATGAAAATTTCCCATATCTTATGAAAGACATAAAATTACAGATCCAAGAAGCGCAGCGTACTCCAAACAGAAGAGATATGAATAAGCCTACGCCAAGACACTTAATAATCAGATTATCAAATGTCAAAGACAAAGAGAGAATCCTGAAAGCAGCAAGAGAAAAGCAATCTATTACATACAAAGGAAGCTTAATAAGACTATGTGCGGATCTCTCAGCAGAAACCATGGAGGCAAGAAGGAAGTGGTGTGATATATTTAAGATACTGAAAGAGAAAAACCACCAACCAAGAATCCTGTATCCAGCAAAGCTGTCCTTCAAATATGAGGGAGAGCTCAAAATATTTTCTGACAAACAGACAATGAGAGACTTTGTGAACAAGACACCCGCCCTACAGGAAATACTAAAGGGAGCACTACAGGGTGATAGAAGACAGGAGTGTGTGGTTTGGAACACAATTTTGGGAGATGGTGGCACAACAATGTAAGTACACTAAACAAAGGTAACTATGAATACGGTTGAGAGAGGAAGATGGGGAGCATGTGAGACACCACAAGAAAGGAGGAAAGATAACGACTTGGACTGTGTAACTTGGTGAAATCTAGAGTATTCAACAATTGTGATAAAATGTACAAATATGTTCTTTTACGAGGGAAAACAAGCAAATGTCAACCTTGCAAGGTGTTAAAAATGGGGAGGCACTGGGGGAGGGATGCAATCAGCATAAACTAGAGACTGTAACTAATAGAATCATTGTATTATGCTTCCTTTAATGTAACAAAGGTGATATACCAAGTTGAATGCAGATAAGAGGGGGGATAGGGGAGGCATGTTAGACACTTGACATTGGTGGTATTGTCTGATTCTTTATTCTACTTTGATTTAAGGTTATTTTTCCTTTTGCTGCTTCCTAGCTGTCATTTTTTTTCCCTCTTTCTTTTGCCTCTCTACCTTCTTTGACTCTCCCTCCTGCCTTGTGGAAGAAATGTAGATGCTCTTATATAGATAGTGGTGAAGGTGGTGAACACATAAATGTATGACCATGCAGAAAATCATCGATTATTTACTTGGGATGGAATGTATGGTGAGTGAACAAAACCATATTAAAAAAAATGGGTTGATGACAAAACCTCAAGGGCAATATACTGAGTGAAATAAGCCAGACACATTAGGACAATTATTGCAGGGTCTCACTGATAGGAACTAATTACAATATGTAAACTCATAGACATGAAATATAAGGTACCAAGATATAGGACAAGGCTTAAGAATGGGGAGTGGTTGCTTAGTATGAGCAGAATGTTCAATTAGGATGAACTTAAACGTTTGGAAATGAACAGGGGTGTTGGTAGCAAGATGTGAGAATAACTAACAGTGCCGAATGGTGTGTGAATGAGGTGGAAAGGGGAAGCTCAGAGTCATATATGTCACCAGAAGGAAAGTTGGAGGTCAAAAGATGGGAATGTATAAAACTGAATCCTATGGTGGGCCATGTCCATGATCAACTGTACAAATACTAGAAATCACTTCATGAACCAGAGCAAATGTATGACAATACAATTAGAAGTTAATAATAGAGGGGCATATAGGGAAGAACTATATACCTATTACAAACTATATACTACAGTTAGTAGTATTTCAACATATTTTCATAAACAGTAACAAATGTATTATATCAATACTAGGAGTCAACAATTGAGGGGGGTTGGTTAGGGATAGGGGAGGATTAGAGTTTCCTTTTCTTTTTTTCTTTTTTCATCTTTTACTTTATTTCTTATCTGGAGTAATGAAAAGTTTCTAAAAATTGAACAAAAATTAAGTGTGATGGATGCACAGCTGTATGAGGGTACCCAGGGGCAAGTGATTGTACACTTTAGATCTTTGGATAATTGTATGGTATCCGAACAATCTCAATAAAAATTAAAAAAAAAAAAAAAGATTAAAAAAAAAAAAAAAGAAAAAATGTTCATTCCCACTAGTTATCAGTGGAATGGGAAGTAAAGCAATGAGATATTATCTAGCACATATTGAATTGGCTACAAGGAGGGGATTTATTTTTGTTCTTTTTTTTAACATTAATGAGACAATTCAATACTGCTAAGGCACAATAAGATAAACTCTGATAGGTGTGTAAATTGTGCAAATTTTCTGAAAAGCATTTTGATAAAATGTACTCAGAGCCTTAAAAAAAAAATGGGGACAAAAAGCTAAATAAAAAATAGGGTCGTGGGAGGGAATGATTTGGGTGTTCTTTTTCACTTTTATTTTTTGTTTTTATTTTCACTTTTTCTGGTACAAGGAAAATGTTTAAAAAATAGATTGGGATGATGAATGCACAACTATATGATGGCACTCTGAACAATCAGTGGTACACTTTGGATGACTGTATGGCATGTGAATACATATCAATAAAATTGAATTAAAAATAAAAGACAATGATTTTCCTTTGTTTCATCAGAGAACTGCATTTTCAGGGCAAACAGTCACACCAAAATCCAGAGAAAGACAAATCCAGAGAATCATAACTGATTTCTGCATACCTGGAGCAGAAGCCACAGTTTCCATAAACTGATAGAAATAGTTAAATGATAATTTTGATGCATTTCTGGAGGCTGAGTGTGGACTAGCACAGGCATGAGAAACTACCTGGGGCTCCAGTTCAGGGGCCAAACCCTTTTTAATTTTGGTATTACATCCAGGAAGCCCACCAAGGTCTCACACTGATGATCTGAGAAAGAACTCATCATGCTCCTGGAAGGAGAAGGAAAGAGTAATCTTTGTGAAATATGCTCACCCACTGCTCCATAGTAAAGGCCGACTCTCCAGGGGAAAATATTTTATAAGAGCCTTGTCCAAGAGCCATAGGTGCAGGCTTTCCTCCCATTGTAGCTCCCTCTGGCCTTCCCATTCCATTTACATGGTGAAAGGTGGGGGTAGCTATGTCAGAAGAAACAGTTATGAGGGCCACAGACCAGAGACATGGGCTAAAGAAAGGACTGAAGTTTAATTGGAAGATTTTAAAACAGTGTCACTCCCCCACACCTTCCCACCATTCAGCAGGCTGCATTATAATAATAGTGGACTGCAGCTGAAAGAGCTGTAAGAAACTGACCATCTCTAAAGAGGAGAATTTAGGGAAAACCAGTACCAAGTCAGCTAGAGAAATTTAGAGAAATTTCAATTCTCAGACACCTATAGCTGCAGAAATCATTAAGCAAAACCCAACTCCTAGGCGTATTTACTTCAGTAACTATTACTGATGCCTACCTTTCCAAAAACAAAATTAAAAGTCACATCAAAAATCAAGAAAAAGCACATTCTGAAGAGACAAAATAAGCATTAGAATCAGACTCAGATATGACACAGATGTTGGAATAATCATACAGGATATTATAGTTATAGTAATAAATATAATGTAAAAGCAAACAGTATGAGACAAATGGGTAATGCAATCAGGGAGGTGGAAAGTCTGAGAAGAATGCCTTTGATGTCCTCACCAAAAGGCTTGGCATGGTGAAATTTCTGAAAATAAACTGAAAATAGAAAAAAAAAGAGTTTGAAAGTGAAGCAGAACATCAATGACTATGTGAAAATGCCAAAAATGTAGCGTATACATAATTGGAATACCCAAAGGGGAGAATAAGAAAGGGGAGCAAAAGAAATATTTGAAGTAATAATGAGGGAGAAATTTCTAAAATTAAATAAAAAGATAGAATCTGAATAAGCCCAAAGGGGGAAAAACCTTAAGTACCAAAGAACAAGGATTAGAATTACTACTGAAGTCTTTTCATTAAAAAACATGCATGCAAGAAGAACGTGGAGCAAAATATTTAAAATATTGAAAGAAAAAAAAAAACTAGAATTTTATATACAGCAAAATTATTCTTCAAAAGTGAAGGAGAGATACTTTCTCAGGCAAATACAAACTGAGGGAATCCATTGCCAGAAGACTCTGCAAGAAATGTTAAGGATTTCTTCAGGTAGAAGGAAAATGATATAGGTCAAAAACATGGAATTTCATCTGAAAAGGATTAAATGAAGAGAAAAAATATTATTTTTCTAATTCTTAAAGGATATAAAGATAACTAATCTAATAGATATCTAAAAGATCAATGTAATGGGTAAACTATAATATATAGATAAGTTAAATGAATTACAGCAAAACTACAAAGGATGGAGGGAGGAATTGAGGATTCTCATTTATCAGGTATCTGCAGTGCAAATGAAGTAGAATAGTGTTATTTGAAGGTAAGGAAATGTGTAAGGAAAATTCTAAAGCGATCACTAAATTTTTATAACAGTAATTGTCACTCTAAGCAATAAAATGAACTCAAATAAAATGCTCAATTAAAGAGAAGGCATTTAGAAAAAGAAACAATTGTTAATGAACAAGAAACAGTTATGAACGTGGTTATGGTCTGCATACACCAATTAAAAGATAAAGATCACCAGAATGGATAAGAGAAAACAAAACAAACACATGTTGTCTACAATAAATGTACTTTAAATATAAAGACACCAATTAAGTGAAGGTAAAGTTATAGAGAAATATACACCATGATGATCTCAATCAAAAGAAAACTAGAGTAGCAATAGGGATTGCAGACAAATTAAACTTCAGTAAAGGAAAATTAGGATGGATAAATGGGAGGCATTGCATAATGATAAAAGTCAATTCTCCAAGAAAACATAACAATCCTAAATGTGCAAGCACCTAACAACACAGATTCAAAATATGTGAGGCAAACCAATAGAATTCTACCAAAAATACAAAGAATTATCATCAATTTTATACAATATTTTCCAAAATAGAAGATAAAAGAACACTTCTTCACTCATTATATAAGGATGACATTACCCTAATACTGAAATGAGATAAAGACATTTAAAAAAGGAAAATGAATAATTCTCATGAACATAGATGCAAAAAATCTTCAATATAATATTAGCATATGAAATAAAATTATGCAGAAGAAGAATTATACACTTCAATGAAGTGGGACTTATTCCAGTTAGGTTCAATCTTTGAAAATCAAACAGTGCAATCCGTTACATCAACAGACTAAATAACAAAATTATATGATCATATCAGTTGATACAGAACAGAACAGTTTACAGAATCCAACCCCATTCACGATGAGAACTATCTACAAAATAAGAATAGAGGGGAACTTTCTCAATATGATAAAGAGCATCAATATAGGCCTACAGCCCACAACACACATAATGGTGAGAAACCGGACACTTGCTCCCAAATTTTAGAAATAAGGCAACAAAGTCTTCCCTTACTATTACTATTTGAAATCATACTAGAAGTATTTCCTAATGCAATAAGACAGGAAAAGAAAATGAAACTATGCGTATTGGAAAATAATGCATAATACTATCTCTGCTCACAGGTAACATGACTGTCTGTGTAGAAAATCTGAAGATGTGGCAAACAAGAAAATAAATAAAATCCTCCTGGAAATAATAGATATTAAAATGTCACAGAGCACAAGACTCATAGATAAGTCAATTGTTTCCTACATACCATACTGAACAACTGGAATTTAAACTCAAAAGCAATACCATTTATAAATAGCACATGAAAATGATAAAATTACAGAAAAACTATCAAAATACATACAAGACCTAAATGCAGATAACTACAAATCATTGGTGAAAAAAAAGATCTAAATAAATTAAGAGATATTCCATGCTCATAAATTGGAGAACTCAATTTTATTAAGACATCAGTTTTTCCCAACTTTAACTTTTGCAATTACAATCATAATCCCACCTAGCTATCTGGAGATATTGGCAAACCCTATATGGAAAAGCAAAAGACCTAGAATAGCCAATACAATACTGTAGAAGAATAAAAAGTTAAAGGACTTGCACTACCCAATTTCAAGACTTAGTGTAAAGCTACAGAAGTCAAGGCAGTATCGTATTGGTGAAAGTATAGAATCACAGATCAACAGTAGAATAACGAGCTCAGAAACTGACTCAAATATTTTACTCTTTGACAAAGGAGCAAAGAAAAGTCAATGGACAAAAGGTGGTCTTTTCAAAAAGTTTTGCTGGAATAATTGGATTTTCATATACAAACAAACAAAGAAAAATGAACCCAGACACAGACATTATAATTTACACCAAAATTAGCTCAAAATGGACCACAGATATAAACATATAATCAAACCTATAAAACTCTGGGAAAAACAGGACAAAACTTACACAGTGTTGGATTTGGTGATAAGTTTTGAAGTAAAACACCAAAGGCATGATTCATGAAAAATTTTTTTGATAACTTGGACTTTATTAAATTAAAAAATTTCTGCTCTGTCAAAACACACAACTAACAAATTGAAAAGACAAGCCACAAAATGGGAGAAAATATTTGCAAAACACATATATGATTTAAAAAAAACCAAACTTGTATCGAAAATATACAAAGAACTCTAAAAACTCAACAATATAAAACAAACAGCTCAATTAAAAATGACAAAGGATTTCAACAGACACTTCACCAAAGCAAATAGGCAGTAAATAACAAAAGGTGCCCAAAGTCATTTGTCATTAGGAAATTGGAAATTAAAACAACAGTGAGGTACCACGCAGGCCTAATAGAATAACTAAACTCCAAAACACTGATAACATGAAATACTGGCATTGCTACAGAGCAGCAGAAACTCTTGTTCCTTGCTGGTGGGAGTGCAAAATGGAGCAGTTACTTTGTTGCAAAATGGAGCAGACAGTTTGGCAGTTTCTTAAGAAGCTAAAAACAGTCTTAACGTATGATTCAGCTATCACCCTGCGGAGTTTCTATACAGTGCATTGTGAGAAAACAAGCTCAGGCTGTCAAAGACTTCCAGCAAACAACTGCTTTATCACCTACATGACACAGGGGATGCAGAAGGGCAGTGGACGAGATCCAAGGAGATCAGTCCCCCAGTGAGGTCAAACTGCCCCAGTCAGGGTTGGTTGATGGCGGATCCACAAGCTACGCTTTACCTCAGAGTGGGGAGGCGGGGTATTTATACACCTCCGGGCTAGAGACTGGCAAGAGCAAAAGCCTGTATCAAGCAACTTGTGAAGAGTTCCCAGCCTGGCAAGCAGCCAGGGGCTGCTGGTTCCCCAAGTTGGGGTTCAAAGCATGGTCAAGCCACTCCATTAGAACTAATATCTCCCCCATCGCCCCAGTGGACTGGAAACTTATGGAAGCATCTGCACAGAATAGAAGAGGAAGGGCGTAGGTCACGACTGGGAGCTGGCCATGCCTTGAGTCCTGACTTTCCCAGCACACCCTCCTTGGTATTTAACAGATTGAATTGAAAAATTTACATTCACACCAAAACCTTCAGTGAATGTTTATAGCAACTTTATTTTTTTTTTAAATATATATAATTGTCAAAAATTGGAAGCAACCAAGATGCCTTTCAATAGGTGAATGGATAGACTGTCGTAACTGCATACAGTGGAATATTCTTAAGCAGTAAACTTCTGCGTTGCTGGAAAATGGAGTGACCAAGGACGATGCTGTCTTCTGGGACTTCCCAGGACACAGGGGCTGAGTTGGCTCTGAGGTGAGTGGTCGCCACACTGAAGTGGGCGATGGAGGACGGTTTGATTGCAGAACACGCAGGTCACAGCTGACGAGCAAAATGACCTTGGGGCGTAGCTATGGGAGAGGGGGATCAGAGAAGGCATGGTCCCCACCAAGTCTGCTTGGGGTCACTGGGGCATTTGCTTGACATCCAGGTGGGGTCCTCCCAGCAGGCAGGGGGTTGCCCGGGGACCAGAGGGCGGCCAGTCATCCACCTCTGTGGATTTACCATATCCCTGCTACCACACCCGAGAAATACGTGAAGAAACCTTAAAGTGCATATTAGTGAGTGACATAAGCCAGTTGGAAAGCCTACAGATGATTTCAATTATGTGACATTCGGGAATAGGCAAAATTATAGAGAGAGTAAACAAATCAGTGGTTGCCAGGGGCTTGCTGAGGTTTGGGAGATGAAGATTGATAGCTAAAGCAGAGAATTTTTGTTGGATGATGAAACCACTCTGTATCATGCTATAATGGTGAATACAAGACATGAAACATTTGTCAAAAGTCATAAAGCTTTACAACACCGAGAGTAAACCTTAGTATATGCAAAATTTTAAAAATATGTGATTTATTAGGTCAGGGATCCCAGAATTGAATTCAGAATGTGACAAAAGAAACTAAATGTATTACAAAAGAATGCAACAACTTCACTGAGAGGAGTAGGGATTAAGGTGCCAACGTAAGTAATCTTGGAAATAAGTGGAGCCCGCAAGACAAAAGGCAAATGAAATTGTACAAAATACAGTACAAGCACACCTTAGTTGAAAAAAGTAATTTCCCATGGAGGTAATAGGTTAACAGTGTTGACACCATCACACATGTACACTGGAATAGAATAATTAAAATTTAAAAAGTGAATGGCAGTTGGGGGGAGCCAGTTTCCTCACTTTGGGATGGGAGGTTATGGTGGGAGAAGTCTAGAATGATCCATGTGGTAATAGATTAGAATTGAAGACATCACGGTAGACTCATATTTAACTTAGGGGACGTAAGACATATAGAAATATGCAGAGATGTGTATAGGTGCAGAGTATACACACATATATTTCCTTGCTCTGTCAGCTGAGAGGCTAGAAGAAAGGACCCTCTACTAGCAACAAACACATCTACTGCCTATATCTGGGTTTCTACTCTCCAGTAAAACAAACCAGGGCTCCTTAGAGAAATGTTTTATTCTAGAACTTCAGCACAAAATACACACGATTAACCTGGAGTATTTTCGTAGTACCAGAAAGTAAGAAAGTTCATTAATGAGAGCCTTGGACCATAAAAGTTTCAAAAAGTGAAAATTTGAACAGGAAGTAAGGCATTCTTTTGTACATTATTGATTAGTTTTACTGAACCCACTATTTTTATTTCATCAGTTTCTTTAAGAAATAAATACTTTCTGCAACTCAGGAGTTGGCTACTTAGCTTTGCCTCCATTTTCCTCTTCTTTCCCTGTCCTGCATATCCTCCAGGGGACCCAGATATAAAATGTTAGAATTGACTTCTTATATTAAAATCAATCCATCTGTGCCAGTTTGAATGTATTGTGCCCCCCAAATGCCATTATCTTTGTAGTCTTGTGTGGGGCAGAAGTTTTGGTGCTGGTTGGATTTGCTTGGAATGTGCCCCACCCAGCTGTGGGCAATGATTCTGATGAGATGTTCTCATGGAGGCGTGGCCCCGCCCATTCAGGGTGGGCCTTGATTGGTGGAGCTACATAAATGAGCTGACTCAAAGAGGAAAGAGAGTGCAGCTGGGAGTGATGTTTTGAAGAGGAGCAAGCTTGCTAGAGAGGAATGTCGTGGGAGAAAGCCGTTTTGAGGCCGGAGCTTTGGAGCAGATGCCAGCTGCCTTCCTAGCTAGTAGAAGTTTTCCGGATGCCATTGGCCATCCTCCGGTGAAGGTACCTGATTGCTTGGACGTTTTGTGGCCTTAAGACTGTAACTATGTAGTGAAATAAACCCCCGTTTTATAAAAGCCTATCCATCTCTGGTGTTTTGCATTCTGCAGCATTAGCAAACTAGAACACCATCCCTCTCTGGAGTCCATGAAGTGTCACACAACTCATTTGATTCTATTTTGCAGAATAATATTACATAATTCCAGAGTTGCAATGATGATTATAAGTTAAGTAAGCTAATGTGTTCCTCTTTGATTTGAGTTTAGATTATAGCAGTCTCCAAAATAAATTTCTGATGCTGGATAAAGGAATGCATGCGTATGATTTAATCTGTTAAACAAGAAAGAAGCATGTCTTCAATATACTGCTATGAGAATTTTGCATGGGAAACCTTGAGACTTGAAATTCCAAATTCCTTTTCTATTTGGCTGCTGCCTCCCCAACACTATTCTTTGAAATCTGGGAAGTAAGGGGCAGAATTGACCATCCTACCAGAGACCCAAAGTGCCATCTAGGAGGCTAATTGTGGCTTCAGAACATTTCTAGTGAGGGAAAGAGGGATGATGGAGGAGGGACAGAGATTCAGAGGGCAAGACCCTTCCTATAATGGGGATGGGGATTATCCATATGTCTGTGAAAGTTGAACAGAGACACTTGAAGATTTTTGAGGTTCTGAGAAAACAGACCATAGATATTAATTTAGAAAATGGGGTAATGTGGAGAAATAAAGTCTTTTGCAGATTTTCCAAAATTTTATCTCACTTTTACATTGTCCAGTTCTTCACAAATAACTTTGTATTTCTTGCAAACACTGGTGTTTCCAAAAGGCCCAGGAAATAGGATTAAAGCAACATTCACAGGAGCACATGAAGAAGGAGCATCAAACTTCTTAAACTACAGTCGTGAGATTTAGGTGGTAAAGGGCAATGCGGTGAAATCAAGAGAGATGTAAAACTGTATCTTCTAATTATTTTCATACCCTCAAAAATGAGAGAAAGCCAGCCAATTATATAGTGAGAAGCTGAGATTTGTGTAGCATCCATAATTTGTTAATCTTCATTAGCATTTTAGCTATCTTTTGTACCATAAATATAGCACGCCACCAAAAGGTAGTGGATTAAAACAGCAAGAATCTATTTATAAGTCTGTGGATGATTCTTCTGCTCCAGTTTGTACCAACATCACTCCTGCATCTACATTCAGCTGGGAGTTTGATGGGGGTGGAATTTAAAGATGGCCTCTCATCCTTCAAGATCTCTCTCTTTCTTCCCAGGTGACCTTTCATTATTTAGTCATCTTGCCTGAATTTCTTTAAAGCCTAGGTGAACTGGCTTCTCAAGCCTCAATTGTACCACCTTGGCTAATGCCCCCTTGGTCAAAGCAAACCACAGAGACAAGCCAGGACTTAAAGTGGGAGAGGATTATATAAGTACCCGAAAGCCAGAAGGCATGGTTTATAGGGGCCTCTGATAATTAGAATTTCAAAATAAACATCAAATTTTGACAAATCAAATTTAAATTATTAGGCCTTGAGTGATGGAGAGGCAACAAGGGAAATGGGGGTCAAGTAATGTTCCAGAATTTTTTAAGCAAAGAATATTGGTTTCTGGTAATTATCTTCTGGAGCACAATTACCATTTTAATTTACCAAATCAATAACTTTAGCTGAATTTTTGTTCCCCCCATCTCCCCTTGCCAAGCCCAATAAACACACAAACATGTGCACACACTCACACACACACTTACTCTCACACACATACACTAAGAAACTAAATGAAAAATCACTAGAAAAGAATACTAGAATTTGATTAAATATTTTATAGTACTGCTTCCTGAGTTTCATTCACTCCATTTTTATCACTGAATTTAAATTCAGAGCAATTAAAAAGAGATGAATGGCTTCCATGTAGGAACACTAAACTAGGCATTGGCAGGGGTGGGTACAAAAGAAGATATAAGAAATCATAGTTTAATCTGTATAATACTTTAATGTAGACATTTTCTCATATATGTCATTTTTTTGTTGAAACCTCAACCATTTTAAGAGGCTTTCAAGAGAGAGCTTATATTATTGTTATGGATGATGAATTTGAAGTTCAGTGAAGTGAAGTGAATGTCCACAGTGATACACTTATAAGAGTACAGAGTTCTGACAAGAACTCTAATTGACTATAATTTCTGTGCTTCTTTATGATAGGATAAATGTGAGCTATGCTGTTTTATAGATTTGGTTTAAAAATTTAATGTCAACAATTGGACAAAATGCACAAACTTGTGGAAACAGATTCTGTATTTCAAACATATTATTGATATTTATCATATACAATTAGTATGGTTACATCAATACTATTTTAATGCATCACTGGATCTCTTTGAGGACATGCCTCCTGTCCTTAAAGCCTTGCAGACTTATTATAGAATAGGATACGATCACCTAAACGAACAGTATCAGATACTCAAAAGTGTTAAAAAGAAGAATGAATAATATAGTACTTCCAGAAGTTAAATGTTGCATTGTGTGGCACTGAAAGGAGCAATGTGCAAATTCACTAAAGAATAAGGGCTGATGTAGTCAGAGAGGACTTGATGGAAAAGGTGCCACTTGAACTTGGCCTTAAGTCTATTATACTCATTTGTAACTTGTGTCCTTTGCCTCTGTCCTCAGCTGAGTTCACATTCATTCTTCCTGTAATGACAGTTCACAAACATGAAGTCCTTTATCAATCACATCTCAACCATGAAGGCTTGACCCATTTGCTGCATCGATTAGACATCACGCTGATCTACTATGTATTAGGTTAGTTCACTTCCCTCCCTCCTTTCTCCCTGTCTATTGAACAAGTGGCCGAACTCTGCCCTTCTCAAGTCAAAGTACCCATTTTTCGCTTACCTTGCCTGGATTCTGCATTCTGAAAAGCACCAGGTTCTTTATGATAAGCACTTAGATTGGAGAAAATGTGCTTTCAAATAATGTAAGTGCTACTACTCTAAGTATCTGTGGTGAAAGAACAATTGTGAAATTTAATAAAGAAGAAATGAAATGTTCAATTGGAGACCAAAATTGCTTTACAGCAGTACAATGAAATAAAACACAAGTTAGTTGCCCTCAGCATCAAACTATTATTCACACACAACAAAATAGGAAGTAGCCCTCGGGGTTGCTTGACCAGAAATATGAGTGATGAGAGTTTTCTTTCTTTGCTTTTAAACTCAGAGGAACCATGGGGGAAGGGTAGCAAGACTCACGTTCAAGCAAAACGTGAACAAAATATCCTGCCCTATTTTTCTACCATCCTTCCCATCTATTAATCTGATGAATTTATACCAGATTGAACAGAATAAATCTTTAGTCTCTTAGATAATGCTGCCAGTGAGGGGTAGAAAACTGCATTTTCCATCAGTGATAGAAAGAAAATGGCTCCCATCAGTATTAGGGAAGGACAATATTTTAAGTCTCTTAAAAATCTGACAAGTGGACAAATTGAATGTTTTACATCAAACTCTGTACTTGTTAAGTAGTGTAATATCTAGCTCATCCTGGCACTCAAGATCTTTGAATAAAGCAGATGAACATATTTATGTAGAGAGAGGTGGTAGTCTGGGTTGCAAATGAAGAGGAATTGTGAGAATTTTTCTTGATGGTTTGTTCAGGGAAGCACACTCATTTCTTTTAGCTAGTGTGTTTACTTGGAGTGATAGAAAATTATTCTTTGCCTTCCTGCTATTTATTTTACTGTCTATTTCTTCATCCTTAGTATATGTTTACTCCTTTTAGATCTAGTTCTTTGACTGTTTTTATAGTGCTAGAAGGACAGAGAAGAGGAAGTTCACAGGAAAACAAAAGAACTATAATTGACTCATCCTGGCTTACACTTATTGACTATAAAAGCCATGTGTGCTTTCTCAAAGAATCACTCATACTCGGCCATCACCATTCTGTTCCCACGTGCATGAGAGCTCAAATACAGAATTTTTGCCAGCCTACACCATTTCATCTTCCTTTGCAGTAATATTTTCTTTCTTCTTTTTTAGCCTCTTATCAAGTCTCACACTACTATTTTAAGACAAGGTAATATCCCCATATCCTGCATTCCTTCTTTGCCCAAGTCCCTATGCTAGTATGTTGCAATTTATCTACAGAGAAATGAGCAAGGGTTTAAGGACTAGGTAATAACTATTCCTTGGTCTTAATGAAATATGTATCAACCACACAGGGACCCTCAGAGATTGGTCTGATGTAACACAGGAGCCATTTTGGGAAAGGGATGTGTGTGTGTGAAGAGTTTTCACAGCCCTGTGCATCCCTCCTTGAATTCTCCTGTGAGAATTTCCACATGAGATTTTTTTTAAAAAAACAGAAAGGCTTTGCTAATAAACAAAACTGCGAAAACTACTGCTTTCTACAAACTACTAAACTGGTGGGTGAGAGGACCCAGGAGGATTCTTCTCATAAAAGACACTCATTTTAACAGTGTCTTTTTTAGCCAATGGTCTCATTATTTTGTAACAAATTCACTTGGATTTGAACAGGAATGAAGGCAAGCACACATACAATGTAGGACTCACTGGGATAATATTTGGAGGCAGGATGTGTCCACCAAACCAAAAACATCCCAAGAAAGACCAAGCCATCCGGTGAGGCAGACCAGGAAATGAGTTTGACTAGAATTCTCCATCCTTCCCAAGGGCAACTGAGGCAAAGAGCAGAGAAAGTTTCTCTCCCCTGACTACTTCCCAGCCCAATCCCATCCCCACTCTCAGGCAAGCACAAGAGTCAAAACATGCAAATAGCCAGACTCATCTTTTCCAAAGCACCTCGTTAATTTCTGCACTCAAATTCAGTTTAGTCCCTTTCCTGAGAGTCTTATTTCCATGTAATTTCAAATATTTTTCTTTCTTTTCAATACCTAATTTATGCTTTCCTGATAGTGTCAAGAAAGCAGTTGGATACCTGTGGGCTTCTATGCTTCCCCAATTTTCTCTATAGTTGAAAAGTTCCTTTCACTGCCCTGTGAAAGCCAGCTACACCCCAGAGGTTTCTATAAACCTTCCTATTAATCTTCTAAATTGCATTTCCCCAAATATTAGCCTCTTACTCAGTCCTTCGGGCTTGATAACTGCCTCAATGTACATTACAAAAGCAGCCACATGAGTTTTCAAGTGGAGAACAAATCTCTATTTAGGAAATAAGTTTTACTTACTGTTTTACTGCATCTGTTTTCGCTCATTTAACTAGGGAGGCCAAAATGTGACTTATAACTCTTGGCAGCCCTCCCCTTAGAATCAGAAAATTCACTGCAGGCAGAAATATTAGCTCTCCTTTTGAGAAAGATGGAAGGATAAAGGAGTGGAAGTAAGGAAACTGACAATGAAATGAGGAGTGACTGTAAGAATTTAAAATACAATAATAATTTGAAAGCATAAATGAAAGGAAATAGAAAAATAAAGGAGGAGTCCGGTAAGGGAGCAAGGGGGCAATAAGAAAAAACAAAAAAGGCAACAAAGTCCAGGAGAGAAAAAACATTTATTTAACACATTATCTCTGTGAAGCACAAAACCAGACAATATATTTGAACCCAGATTGACAGCTATTTTTTCCTCACTTAACAACTATAGTTAATCTAGCAAAAATAAAGAAGCAAATGCAAACTACAGCAAAAAGCAAAGGGAGGACCATTTTAGAGATGAGAGAACAAGAATCAAGGCTGGCATCTCAGCCTCCTTTATTAGATTCCAAGACAGGGATTTTTCAAAAGGTGAGATGGAAAAGAAAGTTGCTTACTATAGACAAGGGATGAATCTCTTCTTATGGAATTAATAATTTTTTTTCTTAATTGGGCCACATCACCTACTGCTTAAATCCTAGAGAAGTCTATCTTCTCTAACGTTTCACAAGTATAATGCTAATTATCAGTTACTTTCCTTAAAGCAAAGTCTGACATTGTTTCTAAAGTTATTTTTTAAAAAGAAACGTAAATGTTCCTCTTTCTTTTAAGGAAAATATTTGAGGGCAGTCTCTTATGTGAATGGATGTAAGGGGTGCCCAAATTCTTATCTGCCCCCAACATACGTTCACCCCTACTAGTACAGAAGCATGAATTTCTGTCTTAAATTGGTTTCAAATAAGAGCATGGTCCGTAAGGTTAAGAGTGAAAAGAAAAATCTAGTTTAAATAGAAGAAAGCATAGATAGCTTTTCGAACTCAGTTCTTTTAGCATATGGGCAATTCTCATGGGGAAGACAACTGGCTGAGCTGTTGCTACCAGTAACACTAACTTAGCCTGTCCTTATTTACGCAATTGAATTAGGTTTGTGTTTGGGGACAGCATGGTGGGGTCCATATCACAGATCATGACTTGCAGATGCAGACAAGTGGATGTAGAAATGATGATTGTTTGGACCCAAGGGAAATATAGATAAGACATGTTAAATCTTAGGACATAATCAGACATGAAGTTGGCTGCAGAAAGTCAGGGTGAGTTGCTTAAAAATGACATTCCAGCAAGAACGGGAAAATCCTTGAGAGATCAATCTAGTTTCAAATACTGGTGGGGGGAGGGAGAAGGGGCATAACTGACTAATAGAAGAAGGCTGTAACTTGGGGGAACATGTGGGAGTCACTCACGATGAATGAGAAAATCGTAATGCTGAATGCTAACGTATTCAACTGAATTCTTAAAAACTCTGACCTCAGGTCCAAAACCTGAGCAGGGCTGATTTGCAGGAAATGAGTATCTGAGCCCTGGGGACCTGACAATGGAGCTGAAGAAGATCTTAACCTCTTCCACAAATTTGCCTATGGAGGATCCCGTCTCTGTATAAGCCTGATGATTAAACACAAAGTCTTCTCACCATAAAAGACATTTTCTAATCCAATTAAGTTGCCAGCAAAGCCAGTGAATTTGCTATGCAGCCTTTGTCTCCGGTTGTAGTGTCTGGAAAGAGAAGAATAGAGGCATTTTCTCCCGTTAAAAATAAAGAAAGAAATATAGTGTGCAAAATGTCACACATGGCAATGACAATAAAGAGATTTCTTCATCTAGTTTTTTCTAAAACCTCTGGAAACTTCATCAGAGATAAAAGGTCTCTAAATTTTTGTTCTTACTTAGTAAGAATAAAGAAGTTTTCATTCATTCAGGAAAAAAAAACTGTGCTCCTTTTAATACTAACTCAACTCATGACTAAATATTAATTATCTTAATATTGTCACTTGCAGTTCAGAGAAAAGTCTCCACATAAAGCAATCTCTCATTAGGAGGAAGGTTTCCTACCCTTTGCCTTCTGTAACTCAGGGGAATAATCTATGAGACCACACATTTATTGTTATTATAGTATTATTTATCAGATCCATATTATTTGAAAAATTGTAAGTGGGACCTGAGGAATTTATTTTTTTATGAACATGCCATATGTGAAAGTCCTGATTAATAAAATGGATAAATGAAGTTTTGGTAAATCATATAATAAAAAGAGTCTTTACTTTACAAAAGCCCTCACCTGGGATTCATCATGCAATGATTTCTTGTACTGTTACTTTTTGACACACAGATAAATAAAGGAGCTACAGTGAGAGGCTGAGAGGCTAAGATAATTATTTCTAAACTACATGATAGATGATCCATCCAAAATGAAGATGAGATATTCTGAAATGAAAGTTTTTGTCAATGGCAAAATTGTGTAGCTGAACCAAAAATTGCTTAATACAAAAAAGATTTTTTTTTTTACTGGAATGTATCTCATATGTAAAAGAAAATCCACCTGCCAATGATGTGAATATTACAGTGTAACCATAAACATTGGGTCTAGAATATTTAGGGATCCCTAACTAATTATCTACTTCCCTGCCCACTTGCATGTTATATCCCTTACTTTAAATAAAACATGAAGACCATAGTATTCATAAAGATTTTTCATTAAAACTAGAGTAAGGTGCAGCAATGAGTATCACTGGCTTCAGGAATGGCTGGATCCAGGGTCCCAAACAACACCATGCTGTTTCTCCCTGACCCGTTAGGTATCTTGATTGCTTGATCTTGCCATTTATTCTTGTTTGTTACATTCCTTTTCATGATGGCTCAGCCTTCTCCACAGGGAAGGAAAGATGACCACTGGCAGCACAAGCCCATTTCCTTTCATTTTGTAATCAAGTGAGTGTTTCTCAAACATAATAGGTGAACTCTGAACAGCCCCATACTAACACATATTGCCAGGTGACAAGTGATGTGATTAGCAGTGCCACCAGATAGAACCACATGAAATGGGGAAGGGCAGCTCTCTAGGGAAAAGAAGGGTATTGGAGATTGAAAAAAAAAAAAAAAAAAAGTCCAGCCATCCCCTGATCCTAGTTATTATCCCAGTTAAAGTTGAATCAAAGCATGAGTTATCCCCTTATCTCACGAATACAATTGATACTTTGTCACTTAGATTTCTGTTCCAGGTGATAATGAACTCAAGCAATTTATTGAGTTATTTCCTACGTAGAATGCCTCTCCTTGGATATTTCCTCATCTTCATTTTCTGGACATCTCCAGGGGTGGGCAAGCCCCTTTGGACTTGCCTTCTTTGAAGTAAATCCTCAGCTCAAAAGTTACTTAGAATTCAAAGCACAAACACAAAAAAATGAGGAAAATCTTGATTCTCTTAGTTTCTTTCTTTCCTTCTCAGAGAACGGGGGAAGTATAAATTATGCTTGTTCTGGTTTGCTAATGCTGCTGGAATGCAAAATACCAGAAATGGATAGGCTTTTATAAAGGGGGTTTATTTGGTTACAAATGTATAGTTCTAAGGCCATAGAAGTGTCCAAACTAAGTCATCAACAATAGGGTAACTTCACTGAAGAATGGTAGATGGCATTCGGAACACTCCTGTC
Organism: Choloepus didactylus; assembly: GCF_015220235.1. Classification (NCBI taxonomy): domain Eukaryota; kingdom Metazoa; phylum Chordata; class Mammalia; order Pilosa; family Megalonychidae; genus Choloepus; species Choloepus didactylus. The sequence goes on along the minus strand of NC_051323.1, from coordinate 10,012,905 downwards.
AGCTGGGAAGGCACGTGGCTGGTGTCTGCTGGTCCTTTGCTCCTGGCTTGCATTTTAAAATGACATTTAACATGCATATTCCTTCACCAAAGGAAGGCCAATGGAATCTGGAAACCTTTGTCAGAGGGAAGGCAGGTGGCTGGAGTCTGCCCCAGGGTTCTGGTTTCAAAATGGCTTTCTCCTAGGATGTTTCTCTCTAAGCCTCTGAGATGTTCTCTTAGTTTCTCCCACGCAAGCTCTGGGCTAGATTGACTTTCAATGGCCATCTCCAAAATATCTATATCAGCTGCAGCACTGAGCTCCCTCTTATAGAGCTTCAGTAAACTAATCAAGACCCGTGCTGAATGGGCAGGTCACACCTCCATGGAAATAATCTAATCAACAGGCCACCACATCCTAATCAAAAGGTGTCACTCACAGTTGGGTGAGTCACATCTCCATGGAAACACTCAGTCAAAAGTTCCCACCTAATCAACACTAATATGTCTGCCCCCACAAGATTGCATTAAAGAACATGGCCATTTGTGGGACATAATACATCCAAATCAGCACAATGCTTTTCATAACTCCAGTCTTTAATTTTTCTTTTCCAATATTTGCCTAATTTTTCATTGTCAAATGACAAATAAAATAATAATTATAAATAGTAAGTACTATTGATTGCTTACTGCATGTCAGCCTAAGCACCTAAATGCATAATCTCGTTTAGGCCACATAAGAATCATGTCATGTAGCCATTATTAAAATAACCATTTTACAGATGAGGAAACTAATGCAAAGAGAATGTAAATAAATTGCCCAAAGAATATAGCTATCAAATGGAAGAACCAAACTTAAATCCAATTTAAGCTGGATTTAACCTAACCTAAATATTTAACTTACTACACTTCACTAGCTCTCAGTGATTACAGACTTAAATTTTCTATGCCCCACGAACCAAAATTCCTTTCTCTCCCTTTCTCCTTTCCCTGTCTCTTACTTTTTTTCTCTAACTTTCTGTCTCTCATCTTTCCCTTTCACCCTCCGGTACCAACAGGATTAAGCTGCTTTCTAATTGCCACATGGCAAATCCTTCCCCAGAACTTCTCCTTTCCCCTCCAGCCATTTATCTTGCACCCTGTCTGATTCAATCCCTATTATCACACTGACTCCATTACATTATTTACCAGCATAAACTGCTTCAGTTCTGGGTCAGGGGTATAGTTACCCAGAAAGTCTAACCTGAGGCTTTATGAATTCAGATGCTACTTAATGTTTCTCAAACAAATCATAAATTCTTCTAAAGGCCCCCAAATCACCTAGGTTGTCACTGCATGCATCTTCTTACAGCTTAACCATCCAGATTCCAGAGCTTGCTGTCCTCCTAACTCTTCTTTAATAGCCAGGTGTTAACTATAACTGACCCTAGGGCTTATTTAAAATTTTTTCAACTCACCTTGGTATCTTAATATAACACTATACAGTTGAAAAGTGTTTTGGTATCCTTTATTGCAATTGCTCAAAGCAATACTTTGGTAAAAGAGTTTGACTTGATATTATATCAACATGAAGAAATTGAGTTAGGACCATGTTTATCATCAGTATTAGTCTATTAAAAGAATGTGAAGAAATAAAAATCTACTGAGGACACTAATGTCTGTGTTTATTTGGACTATTATCTTAGTGATCAACATTTCCAAATAGACTACACCGAGAAACTCATGAGCCATGTGATAATGAGATTGTTAATATAAAATTAATTGTATTTATTAATTTCACAGAAAATAAAAACTTGAAGATATGTTGGATTGATTTTTATAGAGCCAAATTGTAAAATTCTCTTTTTGCTGTTTAGGAATGTATTAATGAGATGAACTGAAATGAATGAATAAATAGATTATTACAAAAAGATTATGGTTAATACTAAATTACCTTACATGACCCCCAAGGAAAAAAAAAAAGCAATATTTATTCTGATCCTAATTGTGACATTGGTAGGTTATTATAATAGTAAAGAAAAAAAAAATATGTGAACATGGCTAGCACTAGTAAGGAACCCTTTTCTTTGCATCATTTATTCAAATCCATTATAAACAAGTGCAATATGCTATTTCTGTGTGTTGAAATATTATTGCACATTAGAGATCTGCTTCAGTAGAGCTCAAATTAATAAAAAGGCTCATTCTAAACAATATAGAGGCAATTCACACATTAGAGTAGCTCATTGAACATCATAGAATAAATGAAATGGGTGAAATTTCAAGATCATATTATCTATCCCTTCATATTATACAAATGAGGAAATAATCTCTAAGGGTATACAATTTGCTCAAAGTCATGAAATAACTAAATGTCAAAGTCAAATTCCCAGTTCCCTTTCAGTGAAAACATATACTCTTCCTTCCATATTCCTCATTAAATTGCATGACATGATATAATAGTTCCATTTTTATCCAGATCACGAAAGGCTGGTATATATACATGAACTTATAATGGAAGTTGAAAACAAACTCACTCAAATTCTTCAATGGATATATATTGATTATTTGAGTTATCTAAGATTCTCCTTGCTTTAATACATTTTCTTTTCCTAGTTAACTTCTGGATATTTATTACTGTCCATCAAATTTTTGATATATTTTCATATAAAACTGTTTGGTATCATCTGATACATAAAATTAACACAAAAACAGTTGGAGGATGTTCATTAGAAAAACTGGGCTATTATTCCAGGGAATGATCACTAAAAATTGATGTTCCTTTTTTCTTTTCCAAATTCACTTTTCACTTTATATCACTCTGTTGACAATCCTGTGTATTTATATGCTTTGAACTACCCCTACAATGCAAATTTCTCACAATTCCTGGTGGTAGATATTACTAGCGCTAACTGATATTTTCAAGTCTCTTGACCTACCAGAGAAATGAGAGAATTATACTTTCTGTCACCTTCAAGTTAGGGCTTGTTTGGTGTCCTGCTTTGGCTCATGGGATGTGACAAGCATCATCAGTTCCAGGAGGAAACATGTAAGAGCCAGTCGACAGTCCTTCATGTTCTCCCTCTCTGCCTTAAGTTCCTTACCCATAAATTGCTGAACCTTTGTCAGCCAATGTCCATGACTATGATGAAAAAAGCCTTCCTACCAACCATATTGGACACATAGTGAAGAAGAAAAAAAATCTCTGCTACTTTATGCTTCTAGGCATTGAGAATGGTTTGTTACTGCAACGTAAAATAGTCTAACGTGACAGATACATTTTTATAAAAGACCTCTCTCTCCAGAGCATTTGCCATTATATCTAAATTTAAGCTAATCATTTTTAACTGCAGGCTTCAAAAGCTTATCATGTTCAATAGGCCACAAACTGAGATCATTTTCTCCCCCTCTTCTCCAAATCTGCCTTTCTTCCTTCCTCTATTGTCCCTAATGCTATCAACATGCTCCGCCATTTCAATCATAGCTCCTCCAGTTGGATACACGCCTATATTAAGAAATAGCCTACATCAATCTAAATAGACAGATTATGATCTAAAGACTGGTGTCATATGGTTTTATGTGATTGCTATAAATATTAGAATGTTTCCCCTTCTATTCCTTTCATTATTAACTTTTATTTCTGATATAATTCAGTCATACATAGAGATCAAAAGATAAATGCCTATGCATCCAAATCCAGACTAACAAACATGGCATGATGACACACTTAATTAGGGCCTAATATGTTGTTGTTTTTGAATAAAAGTTACAAGCTGTGGTCTCCCCATATTCATTTATTCCAGTGTCTCACTCCCAAAAGACAGTCATCATTAGGAAGACATGTGCTTTCTCCAAACATATTTTATTTTAATGGCCACATAAAGTACATTTAGTTGACTGTACGTATCTTTTATTTCAATACACTTTTCCAATCAAATTATATTTTTGATTTATCCTTGATAAGTGGAGAACTAATTTATTTGTTTTAGCTCCAATATAGTATTTCATTTTATGAATATATCATGTTTCATATATCCATTAATTCATTGTGGAGTATTTAGATCATTTTTCTATATTTTCACAATTATTAGCAATGCTGAAATAAATATCTCTATAAATAAATTTCTACATGTGCACAATTGGGAGAGTTTCTCTTATCCAGAAGTGGGATTGATGTGTCATGGACTTCTTATCTGCAGTTTGAAGATTTTGCCAATTCACTTTCTTTTAATGGCTGTGTAAATTTGTATTCCTAAGAGTAACACATAAAAGTTCTCATTTTTCATTCTCTCACCAATATTTTGACCAAAATCACACACACACACACACACACACACACACACACACATACAAAATGGTATCAAAATAAGTTAATATTCATTTTACATTTTGGTCAAGTGATTTATATGATACAGTATGAAAGTCAGTTTTCAATATCTTTATTCACTTTGATGTTTGATGTTCATTTAGTTTTCAAATCTTGTAATTTGCCCCTTGATATATATGCCTTTTTACCTATTAGGATGTCTTTTATTTATTTGCATATTAGCATCTAATTAAATATGTGCTTTGAAAGTGTTTTCTGTTGGTCATTCATACGTGTTTTTACCTTGTCAATAGTACCTTCTGTCATATATAGATTAATATTTAATATAAATTATACACTTTATAATTATGCTTTCTACTTCTTACATAAATATCCTGGTCACTAATGGTTATAAAAATTGCAATCTGTATTTCTTTTTAAATGTTTTGCAATTGAAGTTTTTCACATTTAAGATTTTATTATTTTTTGGTACAAAGGAAAACACTATTTATTTTGTGTTTATCGTATAGATAGCCACTATTCCAGAACCATTTATTTAATAGCTCTATCAAGCTCTCTTATATATTTCCAAACTTTCTTTTGACATGTTCCATTTAAAAAACATTTATCCATATCTAAGCCAGTTTCAAACACTATCAAAAGCAAGAGTTTCTCTACCCTACATACTTCTATAAGCCTGAATTTTAAATATTTTTAAAAATTAAGTAAAAGAAAGTCCAAACATCACCATTACTGAAATACCTTGCTATTTATCTATCTATTTATCTGATTTATTAGATGAAGAGATGTTCATCTTCACCTGTGGTTAGAGTTCATTATATTTTAAAACAACGGCATGGAGTTGATCCATTTATTACCAGTCTGAATAATTGATGTATGATATATAAATTAGATCATGTCATGCCTCAATTACAAACTCTTCAATGGACTTAAATTTAATTCCGAACATTTACCATAAACTTCAACATGTCTAGATCTGCCTTGTTCTCAATTCCTCAATATACACCACTTTTCCCCATGTTCACCTACGAAATTGACTTTCTTCTTTTCCTTGACAAAACCAATCCCCCTTCTTAGGGTTCTTGCATAAATTATTCCCTCTGCCTGGATGAACATTTGCTTGCATTTTCACGTGATTTATTTCTTATTAAAATTCAGCTTTTAGCTCAAATGTAACCTTCTAATAGAGGCCTTTCTAACCAACAAATAAAAGATAATCTCTCATTATTATGTCATACTGTTTTCTTTTTCCAAACAATTTAAAACAGTAAGAAAATGCCTTGATTTTCAATTATCAGTTACTTTTTCTCTCTCCAAAACACAACAGTATAATTTCCATGAAACCAGTGACCTTGATTTGTATATTTCTCACTGTTCAGACCACAGTGCTTAGAAGAATGCCTATCACATAAAAGTTAATCATTTCATATTTCCTGAAAAAAAGATTAATACACAAATGACATCATAATTCATTTATTGTCAAATTACTTTATATTAGATAATTTTCAGAATGATTTACCTATCAAAGTTTACTTTTTTCATTTATCTTTCAAAGTATAATAATATTATTCCATTCCTATCATAAATTTTAACAAATATGGGCTAAACATAACCAGATTGAAAAATAATACTCCACAAGAATGGGATAAATTTTAGTGTAGTAAATTATAAGTTGGAACAATTAAAATCTAAACCCTACCTGTTAAATTTTATCTAATATTATTCTTCAATATGAATTATAAGAATTGATCTTGTTATAATCAAAAAGTCTGTGCTCTGGGATATTAAATGTTAATTTTTGCTTACGAACCCTTTCTCCTCTGTCTTCAAATCTCTCTTCTAGCATTTCCTTCATCAAGCTGATTAATAAAGCCTTTAATACTGATGATATATGGATAGATAAAATGAAAGAATTGATGGACCTAGAATTGAGGCTTTGTCAAGAAAACAAAGTACGTGATAGGAAGATATTATACAAAACATGGTTGAAATGCTATATCATGTGGTCTAGCTAGATATGAAAAGAATTTCAGACAGAAAATCATGAACCTATGAAGGGTGATGGATAAAAGGCAGCATTGTTGGATTTGTGAGACAAACAGCTGCTGAAACCACCTAGGAAAATAGTGAAATTTGATGTGGATGTAAATAATTGATCCAGGTGCAAAAGTCTCCAAGGAATGATGACTACTAACTAGATGAGAGATGGATGGGTAACATGCAATCCCAGAAAATGACTTTTATTGATTGGTATCAATTATAATGGAAAAGAGTTTTTATCTAAGAGTGAAGGATTAATATTCTAAAACAGCAGAGCAGATATACCAACACTATTTGCAGAAAGAGGTCTAGCATGTGGAAAGGGAGAATAAGAGGAACGTTCTTGAGAAGGCGGCAGAGGAAGCAGCATTTTTGAAGGAAATATAAGTTTCCAATTCAGGTAAATAGGAGAGTACGATATTTAGTGAGGCCCCTGAGGATAAAATTGAATTATTATCCAATTTCAGTGATGTAGCTTCTTAATTTATAAAATGGGATCTTGAGAAGAATAAATAACACTGTTGGAGTTGCTGTATTCATTTTCTTCTTATTGTATTTTATTATTTTAATATACCATAAATGGAGATATACCAATAAACATACCAATAAATTGAGAATATCTGTACCTGTTAGAAAAAATTTGTAAGGTATTGTGCCAGTTTGGATGTATTATGTCCCCTAAAATGCCATGTTCTTTAAAGCAATGTGGAGGGAGATGTATTATTGTTGATTAGGTTGGAATCCTTTGATTGAGTGTTGCCATGGAGATGTGACTCAATCAACTGTAAGCAAAACATTTGATTGGATTATTTCTGTGGAGCTGTGGGCCCTGCCCAGACAGGGTGGGTCTTGATTTAATCACTGGACTCCTGTAAAAGATCTCACAAACAGAAGGAGCTCAGAGCAGCTGAGAGGGACATTTTGGAGAAAAGCTAAGAGCTGACACTGATGCTGACACTTGGAGATGCTTGGAGACATCTGGAGATGCTAGACCAGCTTTTGCTCCAGAGAACCTAAGAGAGAACAAAACATCCCAAGAACATTTTGAAGAATGCACAGGAGCTGAAAGAGGAGCTGGAACACAACTTGGGCTCAGCAGACACCAGCCTCATGCCTTCCTGGCTAACAGAGTTTTTTCTGGACGGCATTGGCCTTCCTTCACTGAAGGAATACTTGTGTTGATGCCTTCATTTCAAAATTTCCATGGTCATCAGACTGTAACTTTGTAATCAAATAAACTGCCTTTATAAAAGCCAATCCATTTCTGGTATTTTGCATAATGGCAGCATTAGCAAACTGGAACAGGTATTGAATCAAATGATACTATGGGCACAACAATTATCCTACCTAGAAGACAATGTAGGAAGGACTAGATGGCTAACCAAGGGGGTATGTTTATTTTTTTAATGATTTAAATGATTATATCATGTGATATATGATAGGATTAATGGCTGAAAATTCCCTTAAGTCCTTGATGTTAGTGGAGTCTAAAATGTCCCTGGAATTAGGCAACTGTAATCTATATTGATTGTTTCCTATCTAACCAACAACAGAAAGACTAATTCCCTGGAAACTCACTATAAATTGGAGATTTTTCAGCAATAGACAGGTGGGGTTATCCAGATTCCTTGTACATGAGTTAAGAACTGCTTCTGACCTTTTCATTTCCTCTTTAGTTTGATCATCTCACCAACCCAGGCAACTGGTTTCCTTTGGGAATTTTCTTTAACAAGAAGCAAAGTTTTAATTACTTCTTCCAAATTATCACATATCCAGTATCAACTGGAAAACAAGAAATCACCATTCTAGTTTGGGATGTAGGTTCCAGTGAGTCAAAATCAATGGACCTTATGAGGAGGTCTTTTTTTTTTTTTTCTTTCTTTACCAACATAAGGAATATATTATATATTTCTAATGTTTATTTTTTCCAAACTACAATGGATTTCTTCAAAAAATATCAAGTATGCAACACGCTATAGAACTCATTGAAATCCTTGATTGAAAGGTGACCTCTAATTTTGCTACAAACCCTGAAATTTTTGCACTGTTTCCTGCTAAGATGATTCTTCCTGGACTTTTAGCAGCGCTTTGTAAATGCCCTTGTTTAACCATTTAGAGATAAGAAGAGAACCCTGTAGCAGGGGATGTGAATGGCATGCTTGCAGGACTCTGCTAACAGAAAAGTCAAATAAATTATCCATACTTTGTTACCTCTCAAAGTAGGAAGAATAAAAGTATAGGAATCAAGTACCCTTTGCAGAGAATTCCCAGCTCTGAGCTTCATTTTCTTACTACCATCTGTACATCTTTTTACTCAAGAGTATAGCACTAGTATAGCACTGTGATTAGAAATGTAATAGTCACACCAATACTTGATCCCTACAAAGAGATTCACCAACCCCTTTCTGTCTCTTCCTCTCTCCTTTCTCTCTCTTTCTTTTTTCCTGTCTTTAATTAATAAAAAAAAAAATTTATGATGCATACTCATGGCAAGCAGTGTTTTCAACATTGGAGATTAAGAAGTGAACAATATCAGGGCCCTACATTCTGGGGGATAGTCCAAAATACAATTAAATATACAAATATATATACACATGCTGAGAGATATCTATATTCTAGGGTCCAGAAATGTTGATCTGTGATTTTGAGCCAAATTAAATTTGGGAACTATAACAGTAAAAGAATAAATGGACTCGTTTAATAGTTCATAAATACCCAATGGGGCAAGTTTAAAATGGGACACATTATGATATAATGGAGTTAAAACTAATTTTCTTAATAATTTAGGCAAAATAATTCATCCTACACACAAACATCGTAAGTCTTCCTAAATTACTTGAAATGCCTGTCTACACTGATCAGAGTAATTAAATTTCAAATGATTGCTCTATTTTAACCCAGATGACCAGAAATATGCTGTAAGTTTGCAACAATTTTAACTCTGATCTCAAATACTATTACTACTCGTCTGTATGTATTTCAAATTAATCAGCTCATATTAATGAGTGCAAAAGTAATGCAAGCTTAAAATTCAGAAGCTCTCAGAAGCTTCTGGCAAAAGTATTATTAAGTAAGGTAATGTTCCAGTTTTTAATTATTTTAGTCCACCAAATGATGACATAGATTACACACAACAGTCTTAAAATCTTGCAAATTGTTTATTTAAGTATATTTTATGAAATTTGTAGCATTTTATAGTCATAAAGATGAAAGTATATGAAAACATATTCAAGATATTCAAGAGTTGGAAATTCTTGGGCAAAATGTCTTGTCAGTGTTTATTCCATACCTCATGAGAGCTTGTGACATTAAGCAAAGGGTAGAAAACTTGTTAATGCATTTTAATTTTTTCAGAGCTTGTTCTATGCAGGACTTCCAAAACTTATTTCATCTGGTAGTAACTGAGAGAAAAAGAAATATAACATGAAGCAACTCTGAATCCATCTGTTTGTACAAAAACAAAATAACAATCACATTGAGTGAGTGAGCAGAAATACTTTATTTTTGAATGTTCACAAATACAATATGGAATTTAAAATAGAAGTCAAATTACCCAACTGATATTTGTAACTTAGTAACAGCATGTCTCTTTTTCAGTATCCTGTAGATTCCATTAGTTCAGAACTTTACCCCATGTGCATGCCACTGTATTCAGAACATAAGGATTTCAATATATTTTTATGGAAATAAATAATTTTTGATGGAGAAAACTGGATAGGCAAGATGTTATGTTATGTTAGCCATCAGATTCTAAGTGGAAGACAACAAGAGAAGCATTCAATCCCCAAAAAGACAATGAATGGGAACACTAGAGGCACTAAACACAAACTTTTCTGGATTTATTATTTTTGTTATTCAAAAAGAGTAGTAGAAATGAAGCGCTTTGTTGTATACTAAAGACAAATTATGTTTTGCACAATCGCCTCATTAACAAGTGATGAACTTGGACAAAGCCCTTGTTTTTCATAAATAAATTGTGCATAAGTCAAACAAAAATATTCATTGGGCAATTTGTGTTCCAACTGTTTTTCTGTATGGGAAGATGGGGAAAGCAAGGCCTCCTTCTAGCTTTCACAAGCCAATACTATATAGATGTAGGAGTAGAAGAAGGGGAGGTTCTTTCAACAGTTCAATAGTTTTTATCTTGCAGGGAATTTGGATTTTATTTTGACACCACTGTGGAAGCCATTTGAGGTGGTCATCACAGTAGAATGAAAATTAATCCTAAAGCTTGAAGGCTGTCTTTATTTATATACTGTTTTCTCCAAGTAATGGCATTTAACTTATGGAAAAAACTAGGCAGTTTTACAGTTAACTTGTTTTTGGAAAAATTACCAACCATTGTCTAATAGTGGGAATGTTAAGGCAAATGAAACCTTGAGCACATATTCACCAAAATATGTTTGTATTTTGTTATAAAGAATTGGAGAATAGGTGTGATAATATCTAAATCATGACTGGAAGAAATCAAGCATAACAGATAGGCAAAGCAGATATTATGATTTTAACTATCTTTTTAAATTTTCCTTTTCTATTAAAGTAGTTTTTGGCATCCTATTATATTATTTACACCTTGGATTGGTGTGGAATATTGGTTACAATTGATTAAATCACATTTTTATAATGATACTGTTAATTATAGTCCATGGTTTACTTTAAGGTTCACTGTTTGTGCTGTGATTCTCCATAGTTGTTTTAAAATTTTTATTCTATTAACAGATCTACAACCTAAAATTTCCCCTTTTAATCTCATTCAAATGCATAAATCATTGCTGTTAATTACATTCACAATGTTGTGCTACCATCATGATGCCCCATTACCAAAACTTTTCCATCATTCGAAATAGGAACTCTGTAAATTTTAAGCTTTAACTTCCTATTGCGTATGCCTACCCTGTCCACTGGTAACCTATATTCTAGATTCTGACTCTATTGCTTATTCTAATTACTTCATATCAGTGAGATCATATAATAATTGTCCTTTTGTGTCTGGATTACTTCACTTACAGGGTTCATCACTGTTACATATGTCAGTACTTCATTCTTTTTATAGCTGTATAATATTCCATCTATGTATATACCTCATTTGTTTATCCATACATTTGTCTAAGGATGCATGGGTTGTTTCTATCTTTCGGCAATTGTGAACACACTTCTATGACCATTGGTGTGCAACTATCTGTTTGAGTTCCTGCTTTCAGTTCTTTTGGGTATACACCTAGAAGTGGGATTGCAAGTTCATATGGTAATTCTATATTTAAGTTTCTGAGAAACCGCTAAACTGTCTTCCATAGTGGCTGCACCATTTTACATTCCCACCAGCAATGAATGAGTGTCCCTATTTCTCCACATCTTTCCAACACTTGTAATTTTCCTTTTTTAAAAATAGTAGCCATTCTAATTGGTTTGAAATGGTATCTCGTCATGGTTTTCATATATATTTCCCTAATGGCTAATGATGTTGAGCATCTTTTCATGTAGTTTTTGGCCAGTTGTATATCTTTGGAGAAATGTCTATTCAAATCTTCCGCCAATTTACAATTGGGTTGTTTATCTTTTACTTGTTGAGTCAGAGCATTTATGTATATTTCTTGACCTGAAACCCTTATCAGGTAAATAGATTGCAAATATTTTCTCTCATTGTGTAGATTGTCATTTTACTTTTATTATGAAGTTCTTTCAGACACAAAAGTAATTATGATGAGTTCACATTTATCAATTTTTTTCTTTTATTTCTTGTACTTTTGGTATAAAGTCCAAAAAATCATGCCCTAACACAATGTTCTGATTTGCTAATGCTTCTGTTATGCAAAATACCAGGAATGGATTGACTTTTATTAAGGGAGTTTATTTGGTTACAAAGTTACAGTCTGGAGGCCATGAAAATGTCCTAATTAAGGCATCAATACAAGTATACCTTCACCAAAGGAAGGCCAGTGGTGTCCGGAAAACCTCTGTCATCTGGGAAGGCACAGGCACAAGGCTGGCATCTGCTCTGGGGTTCTGATTTCAAAATGTCTTTCTCCCAGGGCATTTCTCTCTAGGCATCTGGAGGTGTCCTCTTAGTTTCTCCCAAGCAAACTCTGGACTAGCAAAAGTCTACTTTCAATGGCCATCTCCAAAATGTCTCTTTTGGCTGCAGCACTGAGCTCCATCTGTCTGAGCTCTTATAGGGCTCGGGTAAACTAATCAAGACCCATGCTGAATGGGCAGGGCCACACCTCCATGGAAAGAAACTAATCAAGGTATTACCCACAGTTGGGTGGGTCACATCTCCATGGAGACATTCAATCAAAGGATTCCAATCTAATCAACACTAATATGTCTGCCTCAACAAGATTGCATTAAAAACCTGGCATTTTGGGGGACATACAATATCCTGCAGTTGCTTGCCTATGTTTTCTTCTAGTTTTCTGGCTCTTATACTTAGATCTTTGATCCATTTTGAATTGATTGTTCTGTATATGGGCTGAGGTAGGTGTCCACCTTCATTCTTGTGAAAATGGAGATACAGTTTTACCAATACCATCTGTTGAGGAGACTACTCATTCAAAACTGAGTGGTCTTTGTCCCTAGTCATAAAGCAATTGGCTATAAATGTGAGGGTAGAGTTCTGAACTTTCCATTTTATTCCATTGGTCTATGTGTCTGTCTCTGGGCATGTACCATGCTGACTTGGTTACTGTGGGCTTTCTAATATGTTTTAAGATTGGGAGGTGTTAGTCCTCCAACTTTGTTCTTCCTTTTAAAGGCAGTTTAGCTATTTAAGGCCCCTTTGCCTTCCATATAAATTTGATTCTTGGCTTTTCCATTTCTGCAAAGAAAGTTGTTGGAATTTTGATTCATATTGCACTGAATCTGTAAATAGCTTAGGGTAGAATGGACCTGGAATGCCCTTCCATTTATTTTGGTTTTCTTTGATTTCTTTTTGCAACATTTCATAGTTTTTGGTGTACAAGTCGTTTACTTACTGTGTTAGATTTATTCCTAGATATTTGAATTTTTTAGTTGTTGTAAGTAGAATTTTGTTTTTTTCTTTCTTCCTATTGTTCATTACCAGTGTATAGAAACACTACTGATTTTGGATGTTGATCTCATACCTTATAACTTTGCTGAATTCAATTTTAACTTCTAGGAGCTTGGCTGTGGATTGTTCAGGATTTTCTTTATAACAGATCATGTCTTCTGCAAATAGGGAAAATTTTAATTCTTCCTTTCAAATTTGGGTGCCTGTTATTTCTTATTATTGAATAAATGCTCTGGCTTGAATTTCCAGGGCAATGTTGAATAACAGTGATGGCAGTGCACATTCTTGTCTTGTTCCATATCTTTGTGGTAAGGTTTCAGTTTTTCACTGTTAAGGTTGATGTTAGCTCAACCTTGTCCAATGTATTTTCTGCATCATTTGATATTAGTCTGTTGGTTTTTTCCTTCTTTCTGTTAATTTGATGTATTACATCAATTGATTTTCTTAATATTATACCATTTTTGCATAGCTGGGATCTGACTTGATCATGGTATATAATTCTATTAATGTGCTATTGGATTCATTTTGCTAGTGTTTTTCTGAGGATTTTTACATCTGTATTCATAATAGTTATTTGTCTTTCATTACCTTTTCTTATTGTATGTTAATCTGGCTATGGTATGAGGTTGATGTTGGCCTCTTAGAATGAATCATGGGGTGTTCCCGCCTCTTTAGTATATGGAAGAATTTGAGCAGGATTGGTGTTAATTATTCTTGGAAAGTTTGAAGTTGAAGTTATCTGGTCCTGAGCTAATCTTTGTTGGGAGATTTCTGATTAATGATTCAATCTCTTTACTAGTTATTGATTCATTGAGATCTTCTCTTTCGTCTTGAGTTAATGTAGGTGGTTTATGTGTTTCCAGGAACTTGCACATTTCGGCTAGGTTGTCTAACTTGTTGATAATACATTTGTTCATAATATCCTCTTACAGTCCTTTTTATTTCAGTGAGGTCAATAGTAAAGCCTCCCTTTTCATATCTGATTTTAGTTATTTGTGTCCTTTGTTTTCTTTGTCAGTTTAGGTAAAAGCTTGTCAGTTTTACTGATCTTTTCAAAGAATCAGGTTATGGCTTTGTTGATTCTCTATATTGTTTTATTATTCTCTACATTTTTTTATCTCTGCCTCAATCTTATTACATCTTTCCTTCCATTTGCTTTGGGTTTAGCTTGCTCTTCTTTTTCTACTTCTTCCAGTTTTGAGATTAGATCTCTAATTCAAAATCTTTCTCCTTTATTTCATGTAAGAATTAAAGCTCTAAATTTCCCTCTCTGCACTGCCTTTGCTGTATCCCATAAGTTTTGGTATGCTATATTTTTATTTTCCTTCACCTGAAGATATTTCCTAATTTCTCTTGTGATTTCCTGTTTAACTCATTCATTGTTTAAGAGATATATTTTAAGTGCAACATAATTGTGAATTTTCCATTTCTCCCACATTATTGATATTTAGCTTCATTCCATTGTGATCAAGGAAGATGCATTGCATGATTTCAAAATGTTTCAATTCAATGAGATTTGTTTTGTGACAACAGATATGGTCTATCCTGGGTAACGATCCAGGTGCCCTCAAAAAGAACGTGTATTCTGTTATTGCTGGGTGAAGTGCTCCATAAATGTGTTAAATCCAGTTGGTTTAGAATACCATTAAAGGCTTGTACTTCCTTACTGATCATCTCTCTAGATGTTCCATCTATTATAGAATGCAGTGTATTAAATTTTCCTACTACTAATGTAGAGCCATAAATTTCTTCCTTCAAATCTGTCACTATTTGCTTCATATATTTTAGGGCTCTGCTATTAGGCACATCTATATTTATCATTGGTATGTCTTCTTGTTGAATTGACCTCTTTACAAGTAGCCATCTTTGCCCCTCAAAACAATTTTTTATTTGAAGTCTATTTTATCTGATTATTGGTATAGCCACCCAAGCTCTCTTTTCGTTACTACAGGCTTGGTATATTTTTTCCACCTTTTTACTTCCAACCTACTTGTGAATTTGAATTTAAGGATAGTCTCTTGCATACAGCATATAGTTGGGCCATGCTTTTTTATCCATTCTTCAAATCTCTGCCTTTTGACTGGAAGGTTTAATTCCTTTACATTTAAGTTCTCACTTACAATGCAGGACTTTCTTCTGCCATTTTACTATTTATGCTTTGTAAATCTTACACCTTTTTGTCCCTTATTTATTCTATTTGGTGTTCTCTGGGATTCTTGGATGTGAATATTCTTGTCTTTTCCTAAGTTTGGGGAGTTTTCTGTCATTATTTCTTTGGATATTCCCCCTGCACCTTTTTCTCTCTCTTCTCCTTCTGGGACTCATAATATATATATTGGTGCTCTTGCTAGTGTCCCAGAGGTCTCCTAGGCTATTTTTGTTTTTAATAATCCTTGCATCTTCCTGCTCCCCATCCTGAATTATTTCAATCTTCTTTTCTACAAGTAGCTGATTCTTTATTCTGCCAGCTCCAGTCTGCTGTCTAAACCCTGGGAATTTTTCATTTCAGTTACTGTGGTCTTCAACTCCAATAGTTCTGTTTGGTTCCTTTGTAAAATTTCTATCTCTTTATTGAATTCTCATAAAGTTTATTCATTGTTTTCCTGATATCCTTTAGTTCTTTCTCTGTATTACCCTTCATCTCCTTGAAAATATTGAAGATCATTTAAAGTCTTTGTCCAATATGTCCAAGGTCTCATCTTCACTGATGCTTTCTAGATTTGAATCCTCTTCATTGGATGGGCCATTTCCTGTTTCTTTGTTTGTCTTGTAACTTTTTGTTGCACTTTGTACATTTTTATATTTTAAAATGCTAACTCTAAGATTTATTCTCTGAAGTGTCTGTTTCTTGAGTTTGTAACCAACTTGTGATATGAAAGTCAACCCTCCTGTCAGGAAAGTCTGCCCAAGTGAATGCATTATGCAGGACCCTCCATGTCTTTATTGGGAATGACTCTTGTCCTGAGTTTATGCTTGCTAGTGGAGTTAGGAGTTCAAATGTCCCATCTACTCTCTAGTAGACAGACCTTCTACCTCTCCTGGGTGTTCCATGGCAGATGATACTTTGCCTTAGGCTCTATGCCTCAATTGTTTCTTAGAATGCATTAGTTGTCTCAAGCATCTTCCCCCTGAAGACAAATTCTTGGATGGGGGTGCATGCCAGAGAGGAGTTTCCCAAGTCAGTCTTTCTGGTACAGGCTGGCCCCAGAATCTCCTGGAGAGGGAATGACAGAGGGGCCAGAGAGGGCACCAGGAGTTTCTTCCAGGGCTTCTCAAAGCTGTGCTTTCTTGACCTGTCCAGCAATTCAGTCCTTCAACCATCCTCCACAGCTCTGTTGAAGCAAACTGTCTCTAAGTTTCCTCCACTTCCTTCGACCAGGCAGGTTAGAATAGTGGCCACCCTCAAAGCTGGGACCCCAGCAATCCTATGTAACTTATCAAAAATGGTTATCAGCTGTTCTCACAAATATTGAGATCTGACAGTTTGGTATGCCAAGCCCTCTTGCCCTTATGAAGCTCATTACTGAGGAGAGACTAAACCTGCTTATAATTGTGCCTAAGAGTCTCCCCCTAAGTACTTCTTTGTTTTGGCCCTCTCTCTCTAGCTAAGCCAACTTGGTAGATAAACTAAATGTCCTCACCCCTATGTGAGACCTGACTCCTTGATGTGTAAATCTCCTTGACAACACAGGATATGACTCCCAGGGATGAATCTGGATCCAGCATCATGGGGTTGAGAACGTCTTCTTGACCAAAAGGAAGATGTGAAATGAAACATAATAAAGTTCCACTGGCTGAGAGATTCAAAATGGAGTTGAGAGGTCACTCTGGTGGACATTCTTATGCACTGTATAGTTAACCGTTTTTAGGTTTTAATGTATTGGAATATCTAGAAGTAAATACCTGAAACTATCAAACTCCAACCCAGTAGCCTTGACTCTTGAAGATGACTGTGTAACAATGTAGCTTACAATGGGTGACAGTGTGATTGTGAAAACCTTGTGTATCACACTTCCATTATCCAGTTTATGGATGGATGAATAGAAAAATGGAGACATAAACTAAATGAAAAATAGGATGGGATAGGGAGAATGATTTGGGTGCTCTTTTTTACTTTTATTTCTTATTCTTATTCTTTCTAATATAAGGAAAATGTTTAAAAATAGGCTGGGGTGATGAATACATAACTATATGATGGTAATATGAACAGTTGCATGTATACCATGAATGATTGTATGGTATGTGAATGTATCTCCATAAAACTGAATTTAATAAAAAAATTGGCTATCAGCAAACAGCCCAGGTCCTCCCAAGATTTTGGGAAGTGGATTTTTATGTCCCTTTCTTCTGACACCAGCAAGTTTCCCAGGGACTGGACCCCCTTAGGACCTGCCATGAGAGTGGGGGATGGACAAAGGTAGCCACTGTGCTAAGAGAGCAATTTACTGGCTCTTACAATAATTTACTAGCCTCTTCCTCCTGCTCTTCCCTGGATGTGCTACTGCACTCCAGGGTTTCAAAATATTTGATTCAGACAGTTCTTTCTTGTTTAACAATTGTTCTGGTGGAGGGACTGATTCTTAGATTTTCCTAGTCTGCCATCTTTCCACAATCCCCTTTTAACTACTTTTTATCATTTGAATCTCCTTCTCTTTGGCTTTAATATAAAGAAAATAAAAGGTATCTTTGTGAAAATAACTTGATAGTTCCTAAAGAATTAATGATGAATTTTAATTAAGATATTAATTTTTGTAGTTGGCTTGTTCTGACCCTCTTAATGTCTGAGTAATCAATAATGGTATGCATTAATTAGCTGAAATCTTTGAATTTAATTTTTCTTCACCCACCTTTATCTTGTTCACTTAAAGAAATTACTTCCATGTATAAAAAATGTACAATAAATTAAAATTCTCCATTTCTCTCTCAGGACACACACGTTCACACACACATACATACATATGCATGTATCTGTCCCTTCAATTTAATCCCATACAATTTCCAGTCAGTTTTCAGAAGTTAACAGTAACTTGTTTGCTTGAGAAAGAACAGAGCTATGAAAATATTTTATTTAAAACTTTTCATTTAGGCATGATCCAAAAAGAACTTCAAAATCATGACAAGTCACTTAGAAATACACTAGATTCCCCCACCACAGTTTTTTATCCATTTTATAAAAGTCTTAGTACATTTTTCCATCTTCAAACACAGAGGTGTGATCTGTGTAGATTATTGCAGGAAGCAGGCTTTTACATGGCATCAAAGAAGGCAAATTCTTCTCAGTAATGAAGCCACTTTTATAGGAAATTGTCTTAAAGTGGAAAGATTGTGAAAGAGAAGATTAGAATTTGAACTGCTACTGTGAGTCAATAAAATATTGTCTATTTATGGAAAGATCATGTCATTTTTGGGTCCAGGGGGTGGAATGTGCCAGTTTGGATGTATCATGTCCCCCAAAACACTGTGTTCTTTAATGCAATATTGTGGGGGCAGAAATATTAGTGTTGATTAGGTTGGGATCCTTTAATTGAGTATTTCCATGGAGATGTAAACCAACTGTGAGTGAAACAGTTGATTGATAATTTCCATGGAGATATGGGCCCTGCCTATTCAGGGTGGGTCTTGATTTAATCATGAGGATCCTATAAAAGAGCTCACAGACAGAAGGTCCTCAGAGCAGCTAAGAGAGACATTTTGGAGATGGCAGCTGAAAGCAGACTTTTACTGACACTTTTTAGATGCTAGCCCAGTGTTTGCTCCAGAGAAGCTAAGAGAGGATGAAATGCCCCAAGAGCAACATTTTGAAGAATGCACAGGAGCTGAGAGAGGAGCTGGAACACAACCTGGGATCGGCAGATGCCACCCACATGCCTTCCCAGCTAACAGAGTTTTTCCGGTCACCATTGGCCTTCCTTCAGTGAAGGTATACTCATGTTGATGATGCCTTAATTTGAACATTTTCATGGCCCCCAGACTGTAAATTTGTAACCAAATAAACCCCCTTTATAAAAGCCAATCCATTTCTGGTGCATATGGCAGCATTAGCAAACCAGAACACCATGACTGCATAAATTAGATATTACTGCAACATCAGTTCATAGAAGTAGAGCAGAAGATATCTGAAAAAGTTTTGAAGACCAAAAAGCATTACATTGATTCTATACTGAAGTAGATAAAACTGAAAGGTCCTCTTTTGGTAACTGAAGAGATTGTAGGGCTCTAGAAAACACACTCCATAAAGGTGGTTCTTAAGTCCCGGCCCAGGCTAAAAAGTTAGATTTGGGATGGTAAAAATATTGAGGCAATGCCTATCCAGGCAAGATGATAAGATGATGGCTGGTGTTTTTTATAAGGAGAGTCTGAAGGCTTCCTTACCCCTTTTTCACCCTCCACTGAATTTTCTCACCACTTTTCTAGCCAGTTTCTTTGCTGCTCTTCTAGTCTTCCTTAATAGCTTTTTCATTGCCTTCTTCATCTTCTACCCATTAACTGATCCCAACTCAATACCACATATTCTAGATTTTGTTACTGAAGTACCACTTACCTGGGGACAAGTTATAATTTCATTATATCAGACATAATATGTCCTCCCAAATGTAGAGGTTTGAAACAACCATCATTTATCAGCTCACAATATGCTGGATTGTCACTTGAGCTAGATTCAGTTGGTTGATTCTTAGTCTTGCCTGGGCTTACTCAGAAGGTTAAAGTCAGCTGGCAAGTCAGCAGGGGCTGGATAGTCTAGGGCAATCTGGTGGATTGCATTTTCCAAAAAAACAGTCAGACTAATAGATATTCCATTCTGCCTGCTGTTCTTATCACTGGCACTGTGGGTGGGCCTGTAATTACAGAAGCAATGATGTCTGATTCCCGAGGCTAGGGCAGCAAAATCAATGCAGCTATTACCTGGCTTTCTTTCTTGAAACACTCATCTTTCAAGCAACCAACCTTGATAAGAGGAATTCAGACAAGTTCATGCAGAGAAACCATATGAAGAGGCCCACATGGAGTAGAACTGACATACACAATCAGCAGTGTGCATCTGCCCCTATGGATGTGAGTAAGTAGCTCTTCAGATGATTTCTGCCTGCAGCCTTTGAGCAGCCTGGGACACAACAAGTGAAACAGAGATGTGCTTACCCTTCCAGGCCTTGCCCAAATATAAGATCATGAAGCAACATAAGTGTTGTTTTAAGCCACTTAGTTTGGAGATATTTTTAATACAACCCTTAGTAACAAAAATAGATGGCTTACACATGTTTCTAGAAGTTTGCAGGCTGGAGACTAAAGAGCCTTGAATCTACTCAAAGTGGTTTCTTAGAGTGAAGTTGAGCTCAGGTTCATTTGCATTTTCGTTTCATGTTTCCAAGCACAAAAAAGGACAGTCTCAAATGCACAGCAGTTTTTAAGTGATTGCTTGTATCACCCTGACTAATGCTTCATTGACAAGGAAAACCTACCTTGGGATCTGCCTCATGACAGAGTTCCCTGGGTGAGGATTCTGAGAGGCATGATATATGCTCTAAACATTCCTTATCTCTGGTATCAAGTTAACTGGGGCATGTATGCCTTGTATGCTGTTTCCCTTCTGTGTGAGAATAATAAATTTCCTGGACTCCTGGACCAGGAAATCATTATAGGGTGTAATTAGTATGCACAGATTAAATGTGATATGGAATAAAAATCAGTGATTTCCAGGAGATAATCAGATCTTATGGAAATCACTGTCTTCTTAGTTTTCACACTTGCACAGCTTATTGGGAATACATCCTTGAGTAGGACTGCTAGTCTAAGGCTTGATGTGTAAAATTGTCTTGTACTTCTCTTTCTAATATCATCTCAATTGGCATCAGAAAAGGTGTCACCAACTTATATATCACTGGACATGGCAAACCCTTCTGGAGGTCAAAAGCTCATGTGTGAATTAGGATGTTATTCCACAGTTTCCCCCACAGAGAGATGGGCATCTGTGAAATGAAATGCTTGAAGACTCTAATAAGGATGCAGTCTCCCCACCTGGCTTATGAAAGCTCAGGCTGTTTCCGTTAGAGCATTTCAAAATTCTGATCATTAGGTAGGTATTTACAGCTGAGAGTTGAGTGATTTACTCCAGGGTAATTGCTGAGCCTTGCAGATATGAAATTATAATGATATTCTGTTCACCATGAGAGATCTGGTAAAATAGATTCTATCAGAAGAGGATAGGGAACCAACAATCAATTTGTGCAAAAGGGAGTGGAAATGAAAGTCCTGGAGGGCAAGATAAGCACAGAGGAGACACTTGTGTCTCACCATAGTAGCATGTTTTAGGCATCTAGGTTATAACCAAAGATGCTATTAGATTGAATCATATGAAATCAATATTTGTATGTTAATTTGAATATTTGCTGAATATTTGTTGTTTGAGTATTTATTATGGTTCAACATAATAATTAGGAAAATAAAAGGCATGAAAATACATTCTTTCCTTCATCTCTATTGTATGATGAATAATTTCCTCTCTACATCTACTGTTCTCTTTATGTTTCTGATGTATCTAAGTGGGTTGCTGGGCACATGCTTGGGTGTATGTAATACATAGTTACAGGCTGATGGCTTCTTAGCCAAGGCAAGTTTACATTACCCATCTAATACAAAGAAATGTGGAGGAATCATGGAGCTTTATTAATTAAACAAAAATCTCAACAGCTGCCAAATTATGCTACAGTAGGATGTTGGTGTACCACAGAGTATGGTAAGTAGGTTTTAACATTGCATTAATTGTCACTGCATGGGACTGAAAAAAAATTAACATGACAGGTGTGGGAATGAAATTTTGGTGAAATGGAAGACAGAGATGTATAATGAGGAGAGAGAAAGTTTTGATTAAAAAATCCATTCCCTCTCTATATAACCTACACATACCCTTATATGTACCTGTAGCACTGAAATATAAATCACAACATGTTCAGAATGAATCTAATTGCTACCAGCCTCAAGCTCTTGGAACTTAGCATAATTGAGGGGCTGTTCAGTATTGAAGTTTTTGACATCTTATTGGGAAACGCAGTGATTTGCCGTAATAGTAGACAACATTTTTTAAAAATAGTCCATTGCTTATAATTTCCATAGGAATTTGACTAAGCATGAGATATGCTTCTCATCTGATCAAATAAAAACAAATTTAAATATTTATATTTTGGGGCAATAGATATTTTTGGACGTAAAAATCAATTATAATTAAAAAGTATTGAACTCCATTTTACTCAGGCCATTTTCTTCTTGAGCCTGTTAAGAAATGGGAAATTTCTACATATGGTTGTTATAGAAACAAGAAAATATCATACTTTTTTCTTATTCTGGCTGCTTCTATTAAAATAATTGGCCCACATCACAGCCTTTTGATTTCCCACTGGTCTTGGGTATACTTGTGTTAATCATTGCAGATTTTGAGCATGCCATATACTAAAAGAAAACAAAAAAAATTAGTTAAGTCTTAGAATGGAATGCACTTACAGAATGAACATATGTACGCTTCATCAATAACAGAACCTGTGAGCTACTAGTGTTTCTTCTATTTTTTTCCATTATATGAGACATAGAAACATAGATCACTGAAGAATATGTGTTTTAAAAACAAAACATAAATATTCCAACCCCAAGGATCGGCAGGCCCATCATTTGACTTTATTTGGGGAAAATGACCATGACAAATCATGTCTAACACACCAATTACAAAATCCTGGGGCATTCCTCAAACTTTCTCATCTTAGTTATCCTCTTTGGGCCCTGGCATACCTTTATCATCATTTATTGAATACCTACCCTGTGCTTTGCACCACGGAAGATGCAGGAATAACAAAAGTGCCCATCACAGGTCTTACAATCTATTGGAACTTCAGACTCACACACAACCAAGTCTGATTCAAGACTGAATCCAATAGGCATCTAAAATCTAAACAACAAAAAATGGCAGAAAAGGAATGTGGAGTATTGAAACTACTTTTACAAAGAAGCTAGTTTTCTAGTTATATTATAAGGGAAGTATAGTTTTAATCTAAAGGCTGTGGAGCAGAATCTTGAAAATAGGATTTAATAGGATATAAACTATATTTTGAAAGATTGGTAGATTTTAAGTCACAAAAATTGTCTCAATTTTTCTCAAAATGGCATTTGCATATTTTATTGTATATATATTTATTTTGTATTGTATATTTCATTATATATATTGTCTTAAGGCAATAATTACTAAAATTATACCTTCCACTACAAGAAGTTTGAACTTTGTATATGATAAACTCTCCATCTTTGAAAACCACCACTTTTCAAATGGCATCACCTTGTTTCACATCATGGGATTTACTGAGCAAATCTCTGAATTCTTACTCCATCTATGTGATGATTTAACAAAGTCCTCCCATTTTTACTTTTGTCCAGGAATAATCTTTTTAACATACCCCCATATTCTCTCTACCAAACCATGCCCTTGCCACGGTCATCATCTGTCTCATGATGTGTCAGAGCATAATCCTTTAAGATACCATCAAGGGATCAAAATCAGGTGACATCTATTTAAAGCATGTAAGCAAAAATCTCTCTGTGCAAGGCAAGTGCATTTTTCCCTCTTGTTGATGGAGATAACATCCTTAATATCTTTATAACTTCAGCCCCAACACCTAGTTGCTCAATAAACCCTTGTAGAATTCAACTGAATATCATTATTCATTATACAAAGGCATTTATTACAAGCAGTTGTACCTTTTCAAAAGAATTTCTATTGTGCTGGTTAGGTTAATGTGCCAACTTGGCCAGGTGATGGTACTCAGGTGTCTGGTCAAGCAAGCACTGGCCTAACCATTAATGCAAGGACATTTGTGGCTGCTTAATAAACCAGAAGGCTTGTTTATTAAATCATGTCAATTGGCTGCAGCTGTGACTGGTTATGTCAACAAAGGGCATGTCTTCCACAATGAGAGAATGCAGTCAGCTGGATATAATCCAATCAGTTGAAGACTTTTAAGCAAGACAGATAGAGGACATTCACTTCTCCTTAGGCTAACCAGTGAGAAATTTCCTGAGTTCATCATAGTTGCCAGTTTGTTTCCTGAGGAGTTCATTGAACACGTTCATTGAAGTTGCCAGTTCACTCCCCGAGGATTCATCAAACATCTTCAATGGAGTTGCCAGTTTGCTGACTGCCCTACAAAATTTTGACTCGTGCATACCCACAGTTGCATGAGAGACTTCTATAAATCTTATATTTATAGATATATTTATAGATATCTCTTGTTGATTCTGTTTCCCTAGGGTATCCTAACTCATACAACGTGGTACCAGGAGTGGTTCTTGAGAAACAGAATCTTAAAATGGGCCTTTACAATTTGTTTTCTACTCTGATTAGATTCAAAGGCACTAATGACTCCATTTTCAATAATCAAGATGGCACTGACAGTCCATGGCATGAGTTGGCAATGGAGATATGCAAAATAGCACCATTTGATTCTCCTAATCATACCCTTGTCTGAAGCAAGGCTCTGGTTGACAGTGTTTTTGACACGTTCACAGAGTTTTGCAGAGTTACGAGGTATAATGATGTTGGCTGGCTGCTCTTAGATATGCTGGATAAAGTTTTAAGAGAAAGGGATGAGCTAAAGGTTTCAAATTTGAAACTTAAGCACCATATGACATGTGCTCTGAAAGAATCTTATTTCCTGTGGCCACAGACTTGAGATTTCTGAAAACCAGATGCAGAATCTCATTGTGCAAGTAGCAGATTTACAACATAAACTAAACTCTCAACTTTGCAGAGTGTCTGCTGTTAAAGTAAAGGCATTAATTCAAAAAGAATGGTATCCTGAAACTTGGGATGGGAACATATGGATTGATAATGGCAGTGAGGACTTGGGACCCTGGATTCTGCTGAGTCATTGGTGGATATAACAGTAGTGGTCTTTCCTGAGGAAACAGACCCCCAACTCCAGTCTGCCCTGAGGAGACAGCTGTCCAACCACCAGCCTGCTTGGAGGAAACAGTTTCCCAGCCTCCAGTCTGCCCCAGGAGCCTGCCATCCAACCTCCACCTAAAGAAATTAACCCTTCAGTGCCTGCTAAACCTGTAATCACCTCCCCTGAGGAAGCAGCCTTCACTCCTCTGTCTGGAGAGATTAATCCTGTTTTATGAGATGAATGTCCTGAAGTAAATGACTTGAGGGATACTTCTAATTCTTTTCATGACCCACCCCCACCATCAGTCTTTGCTTCAAGACCTATTAACTAGACTAAAGTCCCAGCAGGCCCCGAAGGGTGAGTTACAAAGTGTGACCCATGAGGAAGTACACTATATTCCAAAAGAACTGTATGAGTTTTCCAAGTCCTACAGATGGAAACCAGGGGATCAGGCTGAATTTACTGATATGGGTCCACTAAACAGAGATTCTTTCTTCAATGTTGTAGCTTGGGAGGTTAGAAAGGGTGTTAACAGTTTGTTTGGGTGATAGGCTGAAACATGGATCAAAAGGTGGCTGACATTACCTGAAGTTGAAATGCCAGAACTGCCCTAATATAATGTAGAGGAGAGAATTCAAAGGCTTTGAGAGATTGGAAAGTTCAAGTGATTTATCATGGAAGACCTGCTCACACACCCCTGGAATGTCCAGATGACACACCTTTTACCAGGACTGTGAGGAATAAATTTGTGAGACTAGCTCCATTATCCCTGAAGAGTTCTGTAGTTGCCTTTCTCTCTAGGTCAGATATTACTGTAGGAACTGCTGTCACTGGGTTGGTATCCTTAAACACAATGGGGATAATCAGATCCTGAGTCATCAGAAGCCAGGTAGCAGCAGTTGATCAAGCTGGGTGTGGTACCATAATGGAAAATAGGCTCAAAGCAGCAGTCAAAATATTCTGACTTGCAGAGACTTATGGAGGTGACTGATAGATCATGGAGTACCTAGTAGTAAAATAGATGAAAAATCAACTAAATTCTTGTTTGAACTATATAACCAGAAGAATTCTAGGTCAAGTGAACAAAAGTCTCCCTTGAATTACAAAAACAGAGTGTCACAGCCCCTTAAGCAATTCCCAGGCTTGAGACAGTTTACAGATGCCTTGAATGAGGGGAAGGCCAGGTACCCTTGGGGAAGGACACTGTTACACTGACAAAAATTTATATTGTTAATCTTCCTCCCAGCCTTCCTCAGGGGGACCTATGGCCTTTTGCCAGGGTAACTATGCACTGGGGAAAAGGAAATGATCAGACATTTTGTGGATTATTAGACACTGGTTCAGAAGTGACATTAATTCCAGGAGACCCAAAACGTCACTGTGGTCCACCAATCAGAGTTGGAGCTTATGAAGATCAGGTGATCAAGTTTTAGCTCGGGTCTATCTCACAGGGGGTCCAGTGGGTCCCAGGACCCATTCTGTGGTTATTTCCCCAGTTCTGGAATGCATAATTGGAATAAACATACTCACAACTGACAGAATCCTCACATTGATTCTCTAACTCATGGAGTGAGGGCTATTATGGCGGGAAAGGCCAAGTGGAAGCCACTAGAACTGCCCCTGCCTAGCAAAATAGTAAACCACAAGCAATACTGGATTCCTGGAGGTATTGAAGAGATTAATGCCACTCTTAAGGACTTGAAGGATGCAGGGGTGGTGATTCCCACCACATCCCCATTCAACTCTCTTATTTGGCCTGTGCAGAAAATGATGGGTCTTGAAGGATGGCAGTGGATTATTGTTAGCTTAACCAGGTGGTGGCTCCAATTACAGCTGCTGTTCCAGATGTGGTATCATTGCTTGAGCAAATCAACACATCCCCCGGTACCAGGTATGCAGCTATTGATGTGGCAAATGCTTTTTTCTCAATAGATGTTAGTAACGACCACCAGAAACAGTTTGTATTAAGCTGACAAGGCCAGTAGTTTACATTCACTGTGCTACCTCAGGGGTATATCAACTCTCCAGCCCTATGTCATAATGTTGTCCACAGGGATCTTGATCATTTCTCCGTCCCACAAGAATCACGTTGTTCCACTGTATTGATAATATCATGTTGATTGGACCCAGTGAGCAAGAAGTAGCAACTATTCCAGATTTGGTGGTAAGGTATTTGTGTGGCAGAGAATGGGAGATAAATCCAATGAAAATATGGGGAACTTCCACCTCAGTAAAATTTCCAGGTGTCCACTGGTGTGGGACATGTTGAGATATCCTTTCCAAGGTGAAGGATACGCTGTTGCATCTGGCCCCACCTATGACCAAAGAAGAGGCACAACACATAGTTGGACTCTGGAGTTTGGAGACAACATATTCCTAATTGGGTGTGCTACTCTGGCCCATTTACTCAGTGACCAGAAAAGCATCTAGTTTTAACTGGGGACTGGAACAAGATGGGGCTCTGCAACAGGTCAAGGCTGCTGCACAAACTGCTCTGCTGCTTGAACCATATGCTCCAGCAGACCCAATGGTGCTGAAAGTCTCAGTAGCAAATAGAGATGCTGTTTGGAGCCTTTGGCAGGCTGCTATAAGAGAATCACAACACAGACCCTTAGGATTTTGGAGTAAATCTTTACTATCCTCTGCAGATAACTACTGTCCATTTGAGAAACAGCTGTTAGCCTGCTATTGGGCCTTAGTAGAGACAGAACGCTTAACCATGGGCCACCAAGTTACCATGAGACCTGAGTTATGTATCATGAGCTGGTTGTTGTCTGACCCACCAAGCCATAAAGTTGGAAGTGCACAGCAGCACTCCATCGTAAAATGGAAATGGTATATATGAGATAGAGCTTGAGTGCATCCTGAAAGCACAAGTAAGTTACATGGGAAAGTGTCCCAAATGCCCATGGCCCCCACTCCTTCCCTCTTGCCTTCTCTTTCCTGGCCCACAGCTATGGTATCTTGGGGCGTTCCTTACAATCAGTTGACTGAGGAAGAGAAAACTTGGGCCTAGTTTACAGATGGCTCTGCATGATATGCAGGCACCAACTGAAAATCCACAGCTGCAGCACCACAGCCCCTTTCTGGGATGTCCCTGAAGGACAGTGGTGAGAGGGAATCTTCCCAGTGGGCAGAACTACTTCAAGCAGTGCACCTAGTTGTTCACTTTGCTTGGAAGGGGAACTGGCTGGAGGTGCATTTGTATACTGATTCATGTGCTATTGCTAATGGTTTGGCTGGATGGTCAGGGACTTGGAAGGAACAAGATTGGAAAATTGGTGACAAAGAAGTCTGGGGAAGAGGTTTGTGGATAAATCTGAGTGGGAAAAAACATGAAGATATTTGTGTCCCATGTGAATGCTCACCAGAGGGTGACTTCAGCAGAAGAAGATTTTAATAACCAAGTGGATAAAATGGCCCATTTTGTGGATACTCATCAGCCTCTTTCCCCAGCCTCTCCTGTCATTGCCCAATGGGCTCATGAACAAAGTGGTCATGGTGGTAGGGATGGAGGTTATGCATGGGCTCAGCAACATGAACTTCCACTCACCAAGGCTGACCTGGTCACAGCCACTGCTGAGTGCCCAATCTGCCAGCAACAGAGACCCACACTCTGTCCCTGATATGGCATCATTCCCCAAGGTGATCAGCCTGCTAGCTGGTGGCAGGTTGATTACATTGGACCACTTCCATCATGGAATGGGCAGCAATTTGTTCTTACTGGAATAGACACATTTTCTGGATATGGATTTGCCATCCCTGCAAAAAATGCTTCTGCCAAAACTACTATCTGTGGACTTATGGAATATCTTATCCACCATCTTGGTATTCCACACAGCATTGCCTCTGACCAAGGAACCCACTTCACAGCAAATGAAGTGGGGAAATATGCACATGCTCATGGAATTCTCTTTCTTGCCATGTTCTGTATCATCCAGAGGCAGCTGGGTTGGTAGAACAGTGGAATGGCCTGTTGAAGACTCAATTATGGCACCAACTGGGTGGCAATATCTTGCAGGGCTGGGGCAGTGTTCTCCAGGAGGCTGTGTATGCTCCGAATCAGCATCCACTCTATGGTGTTGTTTCTCCCATAGCCAGTATTCATGGGTTCAGGAATCAAGAGGTGGAAACAGGAGGGGCACCAGTCACTATCACTCCTAGTGGTCCAGTAGGAAAATTTTTGCTTCCTGTCTCTGAAAGCTCAAGCTCTGCTTGTCTACAAGTCTTTGTTCCAGAAGGAGGAGTGCTTCCACCAAGAAACACAACAATAATCCCATTGAACTGGAAGTTAAGACTGCCACCTGGCCACTTTGGGCTTCTTATGTCTCTGAATCAACAGGCAAGGAAGGGGATTACTGTACTGGCTGGGGTGATGCATCCTGACTATCAAGGGGAAATAGTACTGCAACTACACAATGGAAGTAAAGAAGAGTTTTCCTGGCATATAGGAGATCTCCTAGGGCATCTCTTAGTACTACCATGCCCTGTGATTAAAGTCAATGGAAAACTGCAACAACCCAATCCAGGCAGGACTACCAATGGCCAAGAAACTTCAGTAATGAAGGTTTAGTCACCCCACCAGGTAAAGAACCACGGACAGCTGAAGTACTTGCTGAGGGTAAAGGGAACATGGAATGGGTAGTGGAAGAAGGTAGTGATAAATATGAACTATGTCCACATGACCAGTTAGAGAAATGAGGACTATGATGGCATGAATATTTCCTCCTTGTCTGTTATGAGTATGTTTGTATTTGTCTGTAAAGCAAATATCTTTGCTTTCTTTTCTGTCTTATCCTCTTATCACATAACATAAGCTGTATTGTTCATTTTGCAGTATTTAAGTTACAGGAAATGAATTTTAAGAGTTAATGTCACCCAAGGACTTTTACCCTATTCTGGAGAGATTTAGTGTGTTTCTGGTTGTACGCTGGACAGCGGAGTGTTGTTATGCAAAATATATGTCTGTTATTGTTCTCTATTTAGAGATAAAGTATGGTTTTAGGGGATGTGTATAACTGTGAAGTCAACAGGGGTGGACTGTGATGGTTAGGTGTATGTGTCAACTTGGCCAGGTAATGGTACCCAGGTGCCTGCTCAAGCAAGCACTGGCCTAACCATTACTGCAAGGACATTCGTGGCTGCTTAATAAACCAGAAGGCTGGTTTATTAAATCATGTCAGTCGGCTGCAGCTGTGGCTGATTATGTCAATGAAGGGCATGTCTTCCACAATGAGAGAATGCAATCAGCTGGATTTAGTCTAATCAATTGAAGACTTTTAAGCGAGACAGATAGAGGAGCTTCACTTCTCCTTCAGCTAACCAGCTAAGTGTTTCCTGAGGAGTCCATCAAAGTTGCCAGTTTGTTTCCTGAGGAATTCATTGAACATGTTCATTGAAGTTGCCAGTTTACTGCCTGAGGAGTTCTTTGAACATCTTCATTGAAGTTGCCAGTTCACTGCCTGAGGAGTTCATTGAACATCTTCATTGGATTGCCAGTTTGCTGCCTGCCCTACAGAATTTGGACTTGTGCATACCCACAGTTGCATGAGACACTTCTATAAATCTTATATTTATAGATACATTCACAGATATCCCTTGATTCTCTTTCCCTAAAAAACCCTAACTCATACAGTAGTTTTTAAACAATTTGTATACTTAACATTCAGGAATTCCTCTACTATGAAAAGAAGGTTGTTCTTCATAATTTCTCCTCACCAACAATGCATGAAAACTATAGAATTTCATAAAACAAATGAACCACTACCGATAATTTGTTTCTCCTTTGTCAGGCACATTCCCTATGCAGCAATCCCTCTCTAGAATATACTTGCTCATATTATCTCCTTTGAACCCCAACTCTTCTTCAATCCCAGCTTATGAGGTAATTACCTCCTTCTTGCAAGCTTCCTTGTTTGTTTTACTAAATGTCACCTCTCCTTCTGATCTCCCAGAGTATTTTTCTTATATTCTTTCAACCCTTGATTATTTCATGCATTAATTCACTCATTTTTGGTTAGAGCCATGTATGCTTTGAAAATAAAGAGATGAATAATGCAAAAGGCTTAACTTGTGGATGGTTACATACTAGTTGAAAAGATAGGAATATAAGCAAATCGTTATAAAGCAATGTGGTGAAGAAAACAATATTGATGTGAATAAGACCTGTGTTGTATTTTTGTGAATGTCTCTCCTAGGGCAAATAATTACTTGAATGCTGAATATGATTGTATATATCTATAGCTTCAAATGCATGATGTTTAGTATGTTATCTTTTTTGTTTGTTTGTTTAATATAAACACAGAAAAGCACAAAAATATAAATGTGCAGCTTAAAATGTTGGAAAACAAACATCTGTGTAACAGTCATGCAGTGCAAGAAAAGGGACATTGGCAGTATGCCAGGTGTCCCTGCTGCCCTTCCTGATCACTCCCCACTAGAAGTAACTGATATCCTGTTAGTTATGGTATTTATGTCCATGTTTGCATTATAGCTTTGTCCACTTAAGGATGTATCTGCAAATGATAGATTGTTTTTCTATATTAAATGAGTGGAATCATTCCTTTTTGATTAGTTTCCTTTTGCAACACTGCATTTTTAAAATTTACCAAGTTGTTTTTGTGGATAGTTGTAGTTCATTAGTTTCTACTGATGAATAGTATTCTACTGTATAACCAAATCTGTTTGTCTATTTCATATTTTTATGAAAATCTACATTGTTAATAGTTTTTTTTTTCCATGTAGGATGAATGTTGCTGAGACTATTTGGATACATACATACTGATATATATAATTATTTATCTGTGAAGATTATATACTTAAGCACAGAATGGCTGGGTGATAGGATGTAATTATGTTTATTATATTGAATAATTATTGCCTGGTTTTTAAACATGATTGAACACATTTCAACATTCACCAGCAGCATATAAAAGCTACTATTGCTCCAATCAGTCTTCAACATTTGATTTTGGTAGATTTAGAAATGCCTGTTAATCTGGTGTTTATATAGTATCATCAAGTTCTGTATAAACTAATGGGTTAATATCTTTCAAAGAATGTGTATTTATTAGTCATGTGTATTTCCTCTTATATGACATGACTGTTTTGTCTGTTTTGCTATTGGGTTGCTTATCTTTTCATTATTGATTTGTGGAATTTTTTTTTAATCAATTCTGTAAATGAGCATGTTTTTTGATTATATATGCAGCAAATATCTTCCACCATGATAAAAAATGCCTTCTAACTTAGTATATAGTTTGCTGAGTAGACATATTTAATTTTCATGCATATATTAATTATAACATATATGTGTACATGTGTATAATGTGTATGTGTGTGAGTATGTAGATACATACTTATATATTGTGCTTCATTTGCTTTGTTTAAACATCTCTCTCTACCCCAAATTCATGAAAATTATCTCTTATATTTTCGGCTAAAACCACAATTGTTGTGCCATTTACAGTCTGTATTAGGGTTTTGCAGAGAAACAGAACTGACAGACTATATATGTAAATATTATAAAATTATTATAGGTGTAGGCTCACATGACATGCAGATTGACAAGTCTGTATTCTGTAGGTCAGTCCACAAATTGCACAATCTGATGAAGTTTTCGATGAACTGGCTGGGTGAAGCAGAGTTAGAAATTCTTCCTTCTGACTATTGAAATGATCAGTTCTCCTTTAAATGCTTTTGACTGATTGAAAAGGCTTTTGCTGATTGAAGATGTAAGCAGCCATAGATGCAATTGTTGACTAATAATTTAAATCCATAGAAGAGCCTCATGGTAAAAATTAAGCCAGGAGAACTGTGGGAAGATGGTGGAGTAGGAATCTTAGGGATTAAGTCTCTCCACCAGAAGAACAATTAAACAGACAGGAACTGTCTGAAACAACTAATTCAGAACTCCAGAGCCCAGGAAAACACAACAGCATTCAGGAAAGAGCAGGAGAAAGAAGCTAACTAAGAAGATAAAGACTATTAAATTGATCTCCTCATGCTTGGTTGCCTGCACCCAACCCCCTCTCTCAAGGCAGGCCGCTGTGGGCTCCAGCTCCTGATTAGCTTCTGATGACTGAAAGGGATGCAAAAACCCACTTTTCTAAGATCTGAGTGGACCCAGTCAATTGTTGAACATGGCTTTTAATCAGCAACTTCAAGTCATTGAAGGCCCAGATCTGAGGGTTGCCAATGTTCCAACCCACCCCAGACAAAGGCGGGTAAGGAGAATTGGAGAGGCTAAACTTCCTTAGAGCTGCGGGAACAATTCAAGGACTGCATTTGCTTGGCAGGTCAATAAAGTACAGCTCTAGGGAGCCATGGAAGAAGCTCCTGGTGCTCTTCCTGATTCCCTCCTCAGGACAGTTTGAAGCTGACTTGTACTCCTTCCTGGGGCCCTGGCCTTACTCCTGCTGGGAAAGACTGAGTTGGGAAATTCCTCTCCTGCATGCCTTCTTCTCCCAGAATTTGCTTTTCAAGTGAAAGCAGGTTAAGTGAACAAAAAAAGCAGTGTAAGAACTACAGAGCCCAGAGGCAATAGCCTCCTCAAGAACATCAACAAGATGCATCCTCTTTTCCCATAAAGTTGACACCCCTTTTCACCATGAACAAGTTAGGGTGGTCACTGCTTAGACAACCCTGAAGATTGGGAAAGTGATTAAGCTATAGGAAGGGGCAGCAACGGAGAAGATGAAATTTAACAAAGGATTATGAATACTGAATCTCTATAAAATTTTATTTTTCTTAGTTGCTGGGGTATTGGAATAGCTAGAAGGAAGGAATTAAAATGGTGGAACTATAACCCAAAACATCCTTTGAAATTTGTTCTATAGCTACTTATTAAATTGCCATTTGAAACTTATCACCTTTTTGTATATATGTTATATTTCACAATAGGGAAATAACTGTAACTATGGTACTATAACTCATAACATTTTTGGAAAAGTCCTATTTGACTACTTGTTAAATCAAACATTGAAAGATATTCCCCTTTTGCATATATGTTATATTTCACAATAAGGAATAACCGAAAATGTGGAACTGTATTGCATAGCATTTTTTGAAATTTACTCTCTAACTACTTGTTAAATTGCTCTTGGAAAGTTAAAAAATATATAAGAATAGATAGTAGTAATGGTGATACACTGTTGCAGATACTAACAATCCACTGAATTATACAATATGTTCTAGTTTGCTAATGCTGTGGAATGCAAAACACCAGAGATGGATTGGCTTTTATAAAAAGGGGGTTTATTTGGCTATACAGTTACAGTCTTAAGGCCATAAAGTGTCCAAGGTAACACATCAGTAATCAGGTACCTTCACTGGAGGATGGCAAATGGCGTCCGGAAAACCTCTGTTAGCTGGGAAGGCATGTGGCTGGCGTCTGCTCCAAAGTTCTGGTTTCAAAATGGCTTTCTCCCAGGATGTTCCTCTCTAGCAAGCTTGCTCTTCTTCAAAACGTCACTCACAGCTGCACTCTCTTCCGTCTCTTTGAGTCAGCATGTTTTATATGGCTCCACTGATCCAGGCCCACCCTGAATGGGTGGGGTCACACCTCCATGGGAGTATCCCACCAGAGTCACCACCCACAGCAGGGTGGGGCACATCTCCATGCAAACAACCTAATTCAAACGTTCCAGCTTAATCCCCACTATTCTGTCTGCCCCACAAGATTGCATCAAAGAATATGGCTTTTTCTGGGGGACATAATACATTCAAACCGGCACACAATATAAATGGGTGAATATTATTGTAGGTGAATTAAATCTCAGTAAAGCTGTTTTTTGTTTTTTTTTTTTAATTCTATATAAAAAAAAGAAACTCTAGAGGCAGATAGCCTGAGACAAATGATTGCTGTTTTAAATACCGGGAAGAAGATGAAGATCTGTCTCCTGGGAAAAAGAGGGGGCATTCAAGCAGGACAACTCCAAAACACCTAATAAGCACAAACCTAGGACAAGACATAGGCCCGAGAATGACAGGGAGAGCCTTGTGCTTTCCATTTGCTGTGGGTGCACTTTCCTGATGGGAGGTCTGACACTCAAAAAAATCTGTTATATCACCAGCTGGTTACAAAATAAAAAAATGGACATCTCAGAAAATAAATCCCAGAGTTAACATTTTAAAATATTAAAATGTACACTATGCAACAAGAGAAAAACCAAAAAATAAGAAATGATGGCCCATTCAAAGGAAAGGGCTAAAGATACAGAAAACTTCAATGAAGAAACCATATGCAGACATAGTGGACAAAGACCTTAAACATATGACCTTAAAAATGCTCAAGAAGAGAAGGAAAATACAGAGAAAGGACTGAAGGATATCAAGACATCAATGAAATAGTAATACAAGAATCTTAGTAAAGAGGTAGAAATTTAAAAAGGAACCAAACAGAACCACTGGAGTTGAAGATGACAATAACAAATGAAAAATTTCAGGAGCAGATTGGAGTGGCAGAAGAAAGAATTAATGAACTCGAAGACAAGGCAATTGCAATGAGTCAGGGTGAAGGGCAGAAAGAAAAAATAATTACAAAGAGTGAAAATAGTCTAAGAGACTTCTGGAACACCATC
Source organism: Choloepus didactylus (assembly GCF_015220235.1). Taxonomy (NCBI): domain Eukaryota; kingdom Metazoa; phylum Chordata; class Mammalia; order Pilosa; family Megalonychidae; genus Choloepus; species Choloepus didactylus. Next base: position 9,977,053 of record NC_051323.1, on the reverse strand, counting down.
AATATACATATTGTGGGAGTCCTAGGAGAAGAAAGAGAGAAAGATGCATAAGGAATATTCAAAGAAATAGTGACAGAGAACTTCTCAGACTTAGCAAAAAACAACCATATGTACATCCAAGAAGGGTAAAGAAAGCCAAACAGAATAAAAATCAAGTAAAACATACCTCATCTTATATCAGTCGAACTGTCAAATTCAAAGCTGTTCTTAAAGCTGAAAGAGAAAAGCAGCATGTACAGGGGAGTCTGAATTAGATTCAGGGCAATTGCTCATCAGAAACCAGAAGGCAAGAAGACATGGGTTGAAATACTTAAAGTGCTGAAAGAAAACAACTATTGGCTAAGAATTTTAAATCTGGTGAGATTTTCTTTCAAAAATGAAGGAAAGATTAAGACATTCTCAGATAAACCAAAGCTGAGGGAATTCATCACCACTAGATGTGTCCCACAAGCGATGCTATAGGGAGTTCTTTAGACTGAAAGAAAAAGAGACTAGGCATACGAAATAAAGATCTTCAGGAAAGGCAGTCATTTGGGTAATAATAAATGCCAGTATTACTGTACTGTATTTTTTGGTATGCATCTCCACTTCTTACTTCCAAAAGGTGCTAAAATGAACATGCATAAAAATTAATGATAAATCTATGGTTTTGAAAATGCAATATAATAAGTTATAAGTGGTAACAAGTATAAAGCAATATGGGAGGATGGAGGGGTATCAGAAAAGTATACGTGTATGCTATTGAAGTCACACTGTTGTCAAACTAAATATGGTTGTTATATGTTTAATAAATTAAATTTTAACCCCATGGTAACTACAAGCGAAAAAGATGAAAAATGTTTCCAAATAGAAAGGAGAAGGTACCCAATAAATTACAGCACAAAAATCAAGCAAATATAAAAGTAAGCATTAATGGAAGAATTGAGGGGCAAAAAAGGTATTATTTACAAAGACGAAATAGCAAAATGGAAGAAGAAAGCCCTGCAATCTCACTAAAGCGAATTTGAAGTAAAGTGAATTAAAGTCTCCAGACAAAAGGCAGAGATTAGCAAGATGGATTAAAAAAAAAAAAAATGTGATACAAATATATGCTATCTGCAAGAGAATTCAACTTAAATGCAAAGATACAAGTAGGTTGAAAGTAAAAGAATGGAAAAAAAATATGCCATGAAAGTTGTAACCAAATGAGAACTAGCATAGCTATACTAATACCAGATAAAATAGACTTTAATTAAAAAAAAAAAAGTTATGAGGAGCATAGATGGCCATACTGGTAAATACTGGTAAAGTGATCAATTCAACAAGAAAACGTAACTATTATAAATAAATATGCACCTTATAGCAGAACTCCAAAATATATAAATCATATACTGACAGATTTGAAGTGAGAAACTGATGGCTCTACATTAACAGGAGACTTGAATTCACCACTTTCAACAATGGATAGAACATCTAGATAGATCAATAAAACTCTGCCAAATGCAGTATGTTTAGCTGGACTTGAATTCATATTAGCTACTTCTGAAATATCTGCAGATACTATCTGGACAAGAAAATTTTACAATTCTGTAAACAAAAATTTCTATTTGTTATTATCATATTGATCAAGGACCTTGCTCACAAAAATGGGGGTGGGGAAGGGAGTCCCCTAGTGATGTTTAATACGTACTATTACGGTGGAGCCTGGCTCTGGGCTGTTTCAGGTCAGGGAAGAAGAGGAAAGAGGACTATGGAGAAGCGAATCACATGGACAATGACAAAGAGATGCTGGTCACCGAGAGTAGGAGTCCAAATACTTCTGCTGAATTCATGATATCTTAAAGTCATGGTCACCAAGGAAGACAATCCTTTACAGAGAAGACACAGAACAAGGTCTGATTCAGTAATGGATGGCAGTCCCCATAGTCAGCGACTTCCTTGTCAAAGATTTAATGTAAATAACCATTTCCAGCATATCTCCCTAGAATGCATGCATTCTAGATAGACGAAAGAATATAAGAAGTGCAACTCTTTAATAATTTGGATTTATTTTATCATCATTTTCAATTTCCCCTCCCTTTAGATAGAGCACCATATCTTTATATCTCAAACCAGGCACAGAATTTCTCTAACTCATGTTTTAAGGTCTTTCTAATGCTCTAATATCAAGCAATCTTCCTCTTCTTGAGGCTAAGAGCTCAGTTTCTCAATCTTTGGAGACAATGAGCTTACTTCTGGAACCCTTTTTTGTAATTGCTAGTAAAGGAAATGGGACTTGTCTAAAGACACATAAATATGATAAAGTTAGGGTATGATTCATACTGAGGAAAGGGGTATGGGAGTTCAGAAAATGGATAAGTGAGTGATAGTTTTGGCTGTAGGAAGTATGGGAATGCATAAAGAACATGCCGATTTCCAGTGGACTCTTAGGAAATCTGTAGGGTGCTGAAAGGCAGACATGGATAGAGGAACAGGTGAAGCAAATATAAGAACTGGCAGAAGGAAAATTAAAAGGCAGGAGAGAATGGACTGCTTTATGCACAAAGCATATCTTTTAGTTGAAACACAAATTCAATTTCAGTTAAATTCTATGCATATTTATTAAGAGTTTGATATGAGCTAAAATACAATTGTGATAGAAGTACAGTCTTATCTCTCATGTAACTTAAAGTTTATGAGGGAGATAAATTCATCAAATAGATAATTTCAGTTCATTGTGGTTAGTGCCCCAATAGGGAGTGATGGCAGCACAGACTTGGAGAAGACTCCTAGAGAAAATGAGTTGTACAGAACTCTCAATTACAAGTAAGATATATCCAGAGGAAGGATGGATGAAGTTCCTTTAAGTAGACACATCAGTTTATAGGGTTGCCCAGTGTTAATAAATAATTTGGCTTATTCAAAGAGTTAGAATTTGATTGGGTAGGGGCATTATATATCCTGTAAATGAATTTGCACTTTACCTTGAAGTCAACATAAGAAAGCAATAAGATGAGCTTTGTATACAGTAGACCACTCTGATTGCAACACACACCATAAACCAGAGAAGAGGCTAAACAGACAAGAGGTTGGCCAGTCAGGCAGCAGTTTAAAGAATTCACTAGGGTGCATGATGGCTAGAATAGTATCAAAGATAGAGATACATCAGGAAGTAGAGGTCACAGGACATAGTGGATGGCGAAATCTCTAATGTTAGGAGGGAAGCAGGGAAAAGTGTGAGTCTCAAAATTCTGGCTTGGGAAATTTGGTAGAAGTTGGTGACTTTCTCTAACAGTCAGGATCTCAGAAACAGAAAATATTTTATGAGAAAAGTTTAATTTTAAATTTGCACATATTGAGTTTGAAATGTTTATAGGAATTCTAAGTAGACAAGTCTATTTCACAGTTGGATATATCTATCCAGATATTAAGGGAGAGATCTGGGTTGAATATATAGTTGTGGGAGTCACCAGCCTGTAAAAGATAATATAAGTGGGAATAGATAAGATCTCTCCATGCAGAATGTAGAGTAAAACTAGAAGAGGATTAAGAATAGAACTTTGAATGGGGAATATTTACCATTAGGATACTGGTAGACTGTTAGTTATTAGCTCATCATAGAGCTAGAGGAGTAGAAGAAACAAAAGGGTGTGGTTTTGCAAAATCCATGGGAAGAGACTCTATCAGATTGGTTGGGGTATGGGAGGGGTGACTTTGGAATAGAAATTTCAAAGACATCATGAGGCACTAGTCATAATGTGATAGATTTAAATGTAGATGGAGCAATAGGAAATCAAGGGACTCGGATTAGCTTAATTATCTCCCCGGGGTACATAGATAGAAAAGAAGACATGTGTCAAGGAAAGGAGAATGGAGGAAGAAGGGAGAAGAAATCATAGATACAATTTTAACTGGAGAGGTTGGGAAATAGCATCCTCACTAGTAAATCCCATTCCCGCATTGTTTTCTGCTGTTCTCTGTGCCTTGCTTGTAACCTGCTTTAAGAATTGCTGGTACGTGAACGACTGTGAAATTCAGCAATTTCTTATTTCGTGTATTAACCTGTTGTTTGAGCCATAGAAATTGACATTTGATGTTTCCTCATCTGGAGCTCAATCTTATACATCCTTTTGCTAATTTTAGAAAGAGAAAAAAGTATGATGTAAGATTGTACAAACACACAAATATACACATATGATCTTAATTATCCCCTGCCCAAATAAAGTACAAGCATATAAATCCAAGTTTGGTGGGCAGGAAATTTACAGCTTCAGAAGACATGTTTCTGAATTTCATTTGGTTGGATTTGGATTTGAAGTAAATAAATCCATGATATATCCATGCTTTCTAACCATAAAATGTGTTATTTGCAAAGTGCATTTTTTTACAGTTGAGATATTTGGGGTGAGAAAAGGTAGTGGGAAATTTCTGCATTAGAAAATCTTCAGCTCTCCATTTATATTACCCAATTCAGTTTCTCCTTATAATTTATGACCACTTTATACCTGTCTTGTGACTATTTCCCTCTTTCCTCCAAAGTATTCTCTAACAATAATTTTAAATTCATTAGAAAAGAACATTAAGATCTAAAAGTATGGAAATTTCAATCAAACGTTTCTTCAACTATGGAGTGAGGGTCAACAAACTCTCATATCATAATAGTTCAGTAAAGATAGAAGTACTTAGTGTCAAATTGCAATACAAAATCCCTGGTTTATAAATGTATCAAGAGATCCAGTAGCAAATGGTAAATGATTTTATTAGTACAAATTATCCTTTCTGCTGGTATTTTATTTATTGCCTTTGACAAATAATCTACCACTTCTCCTCTGTGAAAATAGATGCATCCTTTAAATATGTTTCCTTTGCCATTTGGCACTGTATTAAGCTTTGTCGGTAGATGGCGCTGGAGAAACACTGTGGGAGGAAGGGATTTCACCCCTGGTTTTCTTGCTCACTCACTAGGATCCTGCACTGCCCTCAGCTTCCTCAGCATCCAGCTCCTGCAGTGTGCACTGGTCAACTGCACCCAGCGACCAGTGCCTGCTGCCAACACCATCCTTTGGCAAACCCGTAAGCAGAGGAACTCTGCTATGAACTGTGTTCTTGCCTTCCTAGAGTTCCACTGGTGCAGCTCCAAGGGATCATGATTGCTTCTTATAGCTGCTGTTTCTGTTCTGCTTAAAGTTCTCTTTACCAGCCAGTTCCTTGTTACTTCAGTCCCCTGTTGTGGTTAATACTCATTTACATTAAACTTCTGTTCAAATTACTGCGTGATTTCCCCTATCCTGATTGGACCCAGACTGATAAATTCTCCATTTTTATAAACTCTCTGATATATTTTTATAAAGTCAGGTTTGGACCAATCAATTTCTCTCTGAGCAGAAGTGGTTTAGTGTTCCCCCACCCCCACCCCAACAAAACCATCCACTGTGTCTCTACGGAGAGAGCAGAGATGTTCAAACTGCCTTTCTCAGTCCATTTCTTTGGGATTCAGGGCTGGCTTTGGGCCCTATAACCCTTTGAGCCCCTTGAAGGCTTTTGATTTAGAGATAAGGGAAGGCCATATTTTTGGGAGGGGAGTGGACTTGAACTAAGGAAGCCAGCTATCTATTGAAATAATAAAAAAGCAGAAAAATTAATGCTTCTCTGAGAAATGTTCTTTTAACCAAAGCGGTAACAATTTGGAAAATAAGGGCCAGAGGGGAATGACCCAGAGGACAAGAGGAAGCAAATACATGTGAGTCACAGCAGAGAAAGCATTGGAGGAGATTGAACAGCTGGGATTATGTTATGCATGGCTTTGGATCTATAGGCAACTAACCCAGTAATCACCTCTGCTAACTAGGCATGCTAGTTAGCAGTTCATAGTAATACTATTTAGAGGATGAGAAACTCCATATTAGGCAATGAGGATAAGAGAAAGGGTAGACTACCAAATAATTCTATGCACTATTACACTCAAAATCCCTGCAATTAAGACCTCTCTCTTGAAATGGTAATTGATATGCCTTCCACCACCAAGTCCAAGATACTGTATATCTGAGAATCAGTCATTCACAGGACAGAGTTGAAGGGCAATATTAGGACTTAGGCACATGAAAAATGTGATATAAACATCTGGAGTCTGCCTGTGAGATACTAGTGATTGATTATCTTTGTCATGTTGATTTTGTTCCCTAGCTAAATCCATGATACCATTAACCAGTGAGAAATGGTCCAAAGACCTGCTGCCCAAACGAGAAAGGTGGGATGCCAGTATGTTCTTACCAGTTTGGTTGCTCAGTCTCTTCATGGACTTTTTAATATTTTATTTTATTTTTTTGTTGTTGTTGCCTTATATGATATATCAAAGAATAGAATTGTAATGAGACAATCTCTCACTTCAGTTGTGATTTTTGCCAATTTCCCTCTGTGAGGTTAAAGTACAGGATATTGGTTAAGTAAGCAGAGAGTTTGAGTTGTCACAGGGCTAGCTTCAATTCCGAGCTCTGCCGTTGCTTATCTTACCAGCAATATAAAATGGCAAATCAGATTTGTTGGATGCTGCTTTCCAGCACACTAGGGGAACCCCTACATTTATTTGATTTTTATTTTATTTTGTTTTGCCATAGTTATTGTCATAAAGCACAAAGTTAGGTATATTTATTATTTGTGTTACTCACATTGAGAGTTTTTTTAAAATAAAACATTATTACAGCTATAATGTTTTGACAATAATTCAGCTGTTTTGTTTGATGATATCTGATTTATAGGCCTCCATATGTTAAATTTTACAGTATTTTCATTCATTTATTTTTCAGCTTTGTGGGGATACTTTTATTTCCTCTCATGATGGCAAAGTAATATTTTTAATCCTTCTAAAAAATTTTTATATTTGTATTTATATTTATATTTATTTCTTCTCTAATTATTAAGTTTATAGATGAAACTATAACTAGAATAGAGAATGGTGGAAATTAGCATAATTTTTCACCTATTCTCAGTGTCCCCTGCTGTTCTGGTTTGCAAGAGCTGCCTGTATGCAAAATACCAGAAATGGATTGGCTTTTATAAAGGGGATTTATTAGGTTACAGATTTACAGTTCTGAGGCCATAAAAGTGTCCAAACTAAGGCATCAACAAGAGGATATCTTCACTGAAGAATGGCTGATGGTGTCCGGAACACCTCTGTCAGCTGGGATGGCATGTGTCTGGTGTCTGCTGGTCCTTTGCTCCTAGGTTGTGTTTCAGAATGGTTTTCTCTGAAATGTCTGTGGGCTTCTGACTTTGCACCTCTCTCTCAGCTCCTGTGCATCTTTGCTTCTTTCTCCCAAGGTTCTTCTCTCTAAACTTCTGGGAGTCTCCTCTTAGCTTCTTTGGGGCAAACACTGGGTTTCATCTCTTAGCTTAGCATCTCCAAATATCTTTCTGTCTGCATCTCCAAGCGTCTTCAAACATCAGCTTCTGTGTCAGCTCTTGAGCTCTCTTAAGTACTCCAATGATTCAATCAAGACCCAACCAGAATGAGTGGGGTCCACACCTCCAGGGAAATAATTTATTCATAGGTCTAATGCACAGTTGGGTGAGTCACATCTCCATGGAAACAACACTCAATCAAAAGTTTCCACCCTAATCAAAAGACTAATAAATCTGTCCCTGCAAGTTTGCATTAAAGAACATGGCTTTTCTGGGGGACATAATATATCCAAATCCACCTGCCAACTCCAAACACATATAAACATACACATGTGAATTTCAGATGACTTAAATCTGAACTTTTGCTAAAATATTATATTGTGAATTCTGCATCCAAGTGAGATTTATATTATTATTATATTTCTGGGCATATCAGTGCAAATTTTTGAACAAAAAGCATGTAATAAAAGTGTGCACAAATTGTATTCTTTGAACAAAAATCTCATACAATCATTTCCTACACTGATCTTTAATAATCTCTAGGACAAAAAGTAACAGCCAGAGTGTAACATTAAATTAATTAAATCCACTTTGGAAGTAAAACTCAACTACAGTTGTCCAGATTCTGTTTCATGTAATCTAACATGTACAATGATAAATTGTAAAAAAATTTATAACAAAATATAACCTCTCTAATATCAGCTATTTCAGTGTTCTTTTGCATGGAATTGGATGATAGTCAATTCAAGACTGAATTCTAAAATGAGTATCCAAAATACATGTTTACATTTTGTAAAGGATCTTATTTCAAAGAAATTCTACTATGAAATTCAAGATGATTTACTTGTCACCTAGAGGGATCTGCCAAAACATGTGGGAGTTATTAGTAATGGTTAGAGTTAGTCACAGGATATAGGGAAATCACAGTGCACGGTAAATTAAGAAAAATAACAATACAGAGTTTAAGCAGACACTTGAGGGCTATGACATTTAGAGATGGGGGACAAAAGGCACAAACATGAATTAGTCAGAAAGCTCATGTTACATGATGTCACTGAAACCAGAGGCACATACTTCAAACACAACAGAACCAAACAGATGTCAACAGAGAGCCCAAAGAAAATGGGACAGAAAACAAGTTATGTCTGATTGCCCTACAGAGATAATTCTCTATAGAGTTCAGGTATAATTTGACATGGAGTAAAATGGCAATGGATATAGATTGCACTCAGGGTCTTTGTTATTACAGGAAAGAAGAAAGAGATTGTGGTTTACTTGAGATAGTGCTTGGCTTAGAAAGCTCTTTTATGAGAATACTGGAGATAACAAAATGTTTAAATTTTTTCTGCTGAGGGAAATAAGCAAGTTGTAAGGAAATTTGGAATAAACCAAACGTTTACCAGGTGCCACCAATGTAAAACTATGCTTTGATTATCACATCCTCTTCCAGGTTAATGGATTCTAGCATTTCATTGCTTTTGAGCTATTTTATAACTTTGCTAATTATAGACAACTGATGGAAATTGAAAAATAAGTATTTTTCTATTGATACACAAATAAATTTTGGCCAGTATAAGTTTAAATGACCCCCCCCAATGTAAAAGAATCTAGTTTTGCACATTCATTTCAATATTTCTGATGTAAAAATATTTCTTTGTAAAAACACATTATAGGTTTTCTCACTAAAAATGAGTTAAATAAAGTCTTAAATACATATTCATTTTTTATCTGCATGAGAGTCATGATTTTACCCTTTTTGATAATTAATCTTTAATAGAATAGAAAGGTAAATAATATTAATGATAATAATAAAATGTTTGTTAGCAAGAGTGGAGGCAGAAACGTATAATTAAGAGCTATGCACAGTTACACATGGATGCACTTTCTTGATTCTGAATAAGACTTTTACACTGAATCACTGAGGGATTCTATAAGTAATGCAATTGTCCCACAGCCTTCTTTTCCTATTCTTTCCCTTGAAACCTAGCACCCATCCTAAAGAAACATTATCATTCCTTTTACTGGGTCTTCAAACTGGATTTTCACGAATGGCCAGGCTTACAGATATTTCCAAGCAAAAGAGAACATGAAGGCAGAAATAAGATTTCTATGCACTCATTTTGTGATGATTTAATTGATATAAACATCCGCCTCCACTAAAGGGTTCTATTAACTTCCCTTTGCTAAATTATCACTAAGAACATTTTGAAGCAGATGTTAGTGTGAGGCTAAAGAAATATTTTTTATTTAAATATTGTTAGATTAGTCCTCCCATCTATAAGTGATTTCACTTCCTTTAAAGGCAAAAGTTATAGACTGCATTCCTACTTCAATTCCCTAAGGTACTTTTTAGATGGTAACATATCATTAGAAAAAAACATACATAGAGTATCAGAATTAATTATATGATATCTTTTCCTCATTTCCTCCAGCAGTCTGCATTAAAGTCTTGCTAATTTATTTTATGGAAGTGGAAAAAATTCAAAATGTTTCAATATTCATGCTGATATATGAATATGAAATACACTTTGTCTCCATATTTGTTAAATTGAAATCTTAGAAAAAATACTATCTAACACTTTCAGAAAGAGAGTGTTTCTTAAAGAAGTAAGAAAAGAGGCATTATGAACAGAAACTAAAGCCATCTGATATATAAATCAAGGCTCAAAGGGAAAAAAACTCTGCATGTGCATTGATATGCACACAGCTGATTCAATTTCAATCAATAAATATTAATATCATACATATTTCACATTGATTCATTCTATTTCAATTCAATCAATAAATATTAATATCATATTTACATGTTTCATATTGACATGTATTATGTGCCATATATCAAGAAAGATACTAGCAAACTAGAATATGTACAAATCATATTGCAATGGAAGCCACATTGCAATAAAACAGATTTTGAAATGTCATGAGTATAGCTCTGCAGGAAAATCTAAGTTGGAAAATAAATGATCCACATCCAAGAGAGCTTACGTATTAATATAATAAAAACATTCCTGTTTAGTATTATTTCACAAAGAGTACTTCAGAGTTTCCACATGTGGCACTAAACACTGATAGAAGCTTGGAAGTTCCCTTTATGAGCCCCTCAAATAGCATGTTCTAGAGGAGACAAAGGGGAAAATAAAGAGAAATCTGAAAGTCCTGATGTGTTCCAAAAATAATTTCAGTGGGAGTCACTAAGTGAGAAAGGTAAAAAGGAAACTTTTTGTAGTCTGAGACTATAAAGTTTGAATTTAAAAACTAAGAAAGGATATAACCTGAGTCCCCGCAGCTCCATGAAATGTTTATCAATATTTTGATGACACACTGGAAGACTTATATTCCTGTTGATTCATCTTCCAAGTGTTTTTGTTTTAAGCTGTTTTTATTATTTTTTGTACTTATTTCTGATTGTCTGAGACTACGGTTCCTGGCTCAAACAACCTTGGGTTTAAATCTCAGCCCTACCACTATTTATGTAATACTTTCTCAGCTATCAGATGGAACATTTGGATATTTATTGCCTTGAAGTAGATGTCTCAAGTTTTATTTTCATGTCTATATAGGTTGGGACTAAGCAGATTTAGAATGATTTTTTTCTTTGTTTAAACTTCCTAACTTAATTGTTAAAAGATAGCAGAAAAAAATGGTTAAGAAATGCTCAGTCTACAAATTAAATGGTAAAGGCCAGGAAATAAATTTCTTATTTTCTTTTTCAAATTAACTTTGTTTGGGAATTGTATGTGTTTATGCAAAGAGTTTATTTTTAGGTTTATTAGACCTAAATTCTGTCACAAGGCCACCTAACATATTTGCAGCCTTAAATAAATATTTAATTGGAATCTGAGCCTGATGCAAGGAAATAAAAATAACTACTTAAAAAATATATGTATAACAGTAGCAAGTCTTGTATATGACAATTCTCCATAAGACTACTTATGGGCAAGTGTAAAACATGTAATAATTAAAATATTCCTTTTCTTGTATTAGATGATCCCTGTGTTTGCTTTTTGTTTTATTTTGTGTATGGTAGAGGGGGAACAGCACACAGCATACCTAATATCTAATGCCAGCTCTGTTCCTTATTGGAGTGTAACCTGAAACACGTTATTTAACCTTGCTGGACCTCAATTTTCTCATCTGAATCAGAGATAATATAATCTCGACCTCCCCGTAATGGTTCCTTTTATGTATCAACTTGGCTAGGTGATGCTGCCCAGTTGTTAGGTCAAACACTGGCCTAGTTGTTATGGTGGCAGCATTTTGTAGGTGGGACTAGCATCTATAGTCAAATGACTTTACGTAAAGGAGATGACCCTCCATCATATGGGTCGGCCTCATCCAATCAGTTGCAGATCTGGACAGGAAGAACTGGGGATTCCAGAGGGCAGAAGAATTTCTCTCTAAAGACTGCAACATCAACTCTCACCAGGATGTCCAGCTTGTCAGCTTCTGCTGGGGAATTCAGACTCAGAACTCAAACATCACCTTGAGATGAGTTCCCAGCCTCTGTAGTCTGACCTATGAGGTTTGGAATCACCATCCTGGCCATGGTTGTGTGAGCCATTTCTGTGTAATAAATTGTCTGTCTGTCTGTCTGTCTGTCTGTCTGTCTGTCTCTCTCTCTCTCTCTCTCTCTCTCTCTCTCTCTCTCTCTCGTGTGTGTATAAATCATCTCCTGTTGGTTCTACTTTTCTGGAGAACCCTGACTGGTATATTACCCTCCAGTCTGATGTTGAGATCAAATAAGATAAGTTACATGAAATAGTATCATGAATTTAAACCACTATTCATATGTATGTTTTTTTTGTTGCTGTTGTTTGTTTGTTTTCTCATTTATAGAAGCTTTCATTTAGGCATAAGATAAAGTGTTACAGGAATAAGGAAGACAGATGGACAACCTGCATGTTTGGTGGAGAACATTAGCAGATGGGATCGCTATATTCTTTTTCTTTTTATAGAAAAGGGCTTCTTTCAGAGCACAGTCTTAAATAATGGGAGTCTCTAACTGTGCTAACTATGAATGCTCTATGCTATACTCAGAGTAGAATAGGCTGTAGGTTTCCAGTTTCCTTCTTAAGCATTACTGGAAACAGATGTTGAGGGCACCTCAACATCTAATAATAGAATGTTCTCAAGAAAAAACTTTTCTGGAAGGAGTAATAAGAACAGATGAAAACAGAAGGCTATATAAAACCCTTGGACATTTATGTAAATACCTTATTTCCAAATAAGGGAATATTTCAGTGATACCTCAATAGAAATGTCCCTTTGACTCTTTAGGTGGAGTAGTGGGTTCATTTTTAGAAAATTATAAACACACCTACCTAGGAAGATGTTTAAAAGAAGTATAGTGGAAATTTGTTCTGCCAGGTATTGAAATGTTTTAGATTATAATAAGTAAGGAAAAAAAAAGAAAAAAGAAAAACTGTGCTGCTGATACCAGAATTAACAGATCAGTGGAAATGTCAGAGGCTACCAGAAGGAACGTGTGCAAATATAGCAATGGGCACTGTGCCAGTTTGGATGTATTGTGTCCGCCAAACGCCATTATCTTTGATGTAGTCTTGTGGGGCAGACGTTTTGGCGCTGATTAGATTTGCTTGGAATGTGTCCCACCCAGCTGTGGGTGATGACTCTGATGAGATATTCCCATGGAGGCATGGCCCCACCCATTCAGGGTGGGCCTTGATCAGTGGAGCCATATAAATGAGCTAACTCAAAGAGAAGGAACTCAGTGCAACTGTGAGCGATGTTTTGGAGAGGAGCAAGCTTGCTAGAGAGGAACATCCTGGGAGAAAGCCATTTTGAGACCAGAACTTTGGAGCAGATGCCAGCCATGTGCCTTCCCAGCTAACAGAGGTTTTCCAGATGCCATTGGCCATCCTCCAGTGAAGGTACCCGATTACTGATGTGTTACCTTGGACACTTTATGGCCTTAAGACTGTAACTGTGTAGCCAAATATACCCCCTTTTTATAAAAGCCAATCCATCTCTGGTGTTTTGCATTCTGCAGCATTAGCAAACTAGAACAGGCACTTTAAGGTAGCATAAGAACCGGGAACAAAGACTGAAAATAATGCATGGTGTGGAACCAAGTCATTATCTGGAAATAATGCATGACTGTCCTGTAACTCACCCTTCTCAAATAAAATTTAAAATAAAAAAAAAGAGTAGACTTTTTTCTAAAAAAATAAAAAGCATAGAACATTAATTACAAGTGAAGTGTAGAAAACCAAGATAAAATATAAGAAGCAAATACAACCTCCGTAAATTGGTAAGAAAATACATAAAATAAAGTATAGATTAGTACCATATAAAAATGTGAATCTTACATCAAAATAATAATTTAAAAATGTTAAAAACAAACAATACATTGAAAACATGTTTATCTTGTAGATGACAACCAATTATCATCAGTTAAAAAAGGAAGGAAGGAAGGAAAGCAGGCAGGTGCCAAATGATCAAAAAATACTGGTAAAATAAAAATTTAATTTTAGAGGTCAATTTAATAAATCCAAATTAAAAGAATGAAATTCTAATTTTGCCTATTAATTTGGCTAGTTTTAAAAAAAATAACCCATGGTGTTGAACAGAGAGGTGGCAGTGAAAATTGCCATATTACGTTTGGGAAACTTTAAATTGGTATAAGCTTTTGGGAAGAGTTGTAATCTGGAAAAGAATGGAAAAGCATTTAAAGGATGGATAACTTTCACCCAGCAATTTTGGTGTGAAAGATTTTTTTTTTTTTTTAACCCAAGATAGTAATCAGAGATCTGAAAAACATTTAGGTTATATTATGTATGAATATTTATTTCAGTTGTTATTCCCAACACAAAAATACAAAACAACCTATTTGTTTAATATATCAGGCCTTGGAAAAAAGTTGTTTGTGGTACATCTATCTGTTGATAATACATAAAAAATAAACTCATTCTATAAATGAGGGAGGAAAGCAAAAATATTGATGGAGAAAATCATGAGTTTGAGTATGAGAACTTACATTTTAGAAATGTCACAATAAAATTAACTTGCCTTCACTAAGCAAAAGTAAACAGATAGGATTCTGGGAAGATGGCATCATAGAGAGGAGTGGAAGACTTAGTCCCCCCCCAGAACAATTCATAAATGACCAAAAAACCAGTAAATAACCTGGAATAACAGCGGGGAGACAAATGTGAATGTCCACTCAACAGCCACCAACCTGAATTGGGAAGAATGCCTTAGATCACAGCATAAAATCTGTAAGTAAAACTGTGGACCCGCGCTGAGAGCTGAGAGCTTAGAGCTGAGAGCCCCTCCCTCATGGAAGCCAAGCCGTGCACTCTCTCAGCCCAACTCCAAGTGAGGTTTTAATATTAACTGCTCAATACAGACAGCGAATCCTCAACAAGCAGACAGAAGCTTTTGGTGACAACCGACCTTGGGAGAGTCGGGAGACATATCTGTCTCAGGATAGGGAGCCCAGAGGATTGGGTGCTATCTCTGGCTGATGGGTGAACCTGGGAGTTTTTCTGTCCCTCTCTCTCTCTCTCTGTGGAGAAAACTTCAGCTGTTCTCAGCCCACAAGGCATTTCAGTAAAGACAGCCTCAGACATTCTGCATTCTGAAACTAGCTGAGAACGCGCCACGGCACGGCCCAGGGACCCAGGGCTTCCCTTGAGGGATGGCGCGCACTGGTGACACAGCACGGCATTCCCTCTGCTGAGCTCCTTGAGGATCGCGGCTGGGAGGGGGGACCTGCTCGGAGAACCCAGGGACAGGGACGCTACGCCAAGTCCGGTGGTTTGTGGATCAGCGAGAGAGAGGGTCTGAGGCTGAACTGAAATGAAGGCTTAGACTCTTGTGGCAGCCTTGAATCTCCTGGAACCTGGGGGATTTGAACATTAAAACTGCCCTTTCTCCCTGGCCACCCATACACATGCCCCACATTCAGGGTGGACGGCTCCAGCAACACACCCAAACTAAGTTCTCCAACTGGACCCACAAGAATCATTTCCCCACACACCATGGGAACAAGGTTGAGAACTGACTTGAGGGATATAGGTGACTCACACATGCCATCTGCTGGTAAGTTAGAAAAAGTGTATGTCACCAAACTGTGTTTCTGAAAAATTAGATCAATATCCTTTTTTTGTTACAACTTGAAAGAACTCTATCAAGCAAAACAAATGTCAAGAGGCCAAAAACAACAGAAAATCTTAATGCATATGATAAAACCAGACGGTATGGAGAATCCAGCTCCAAACACACAAATCAAGATATCAGAAGAAACACAGTACCTCGCAAAATTAATCAAAGAACTACAATCAAGGAACAAAAACATGGCAAAGGATTTAAAGGACATCAAGAAGACCATGGCCCAGGATATAAGTGACATAAAGAAACCCTCAAAGAGCATAAAGAAGACATTGCAAGAGTAAATTAAAAAATAGAAGATCTCATGGAAATAAAAGAAACTGTTGGCCAAATTAAAAAGACTCTGGATATTCACAATACAAGACTAGAGGAAGTTGAACAACATCTCAGTGTCCTGGAAGTCCACAGAACAGAAAATGAAAGAACAAAAGAAAGAATGGAGAAAAAAATCGAAAAAATTGAAATGGATCTCAGGGATACGATAGATAAAATAAAACATCCAAACTTAAGACTGATTAGTGTCCCAGAAGGGGAAGAGTAGGGTAAAGGTCTAGAAAGAGTATTCAAAGAAATTGTGGGGGAAAACTTCCCCAACCTTCCGCACAACAAAATACACAAAGCATAAATGCCCAGCGAACTCCAAATAGAATAAATCCAAATAAACTCACCCCAAGACATATTCTGATCAACTGTCAAATACTGAAGAGAAGGAGCAAGTTCTGAAAGCAGCAAGAGAAAAGCAATTCACCACATACAAAAGAAACAACAGAAGACTAAGTTGTGACTACTCAGCGGCTACCATGAAGGCGAGAAGGCAATGGCATGACATATTTAAAATTCTGAGAGAGAAAAATTTCCAACCAAGAATACTTTATCCAGCAAAACTCTCCTTCAAATTTGAGGGAGAGTTTAAATTTTTCACAGACAAACAAATGCTGAGAGAATTTGCCAATAAAAGACCTGCCCTACTTCAGATTCTAAAGGGAGCCCTACCAACAGAGAAACAAAGAAAGGAGAAAGAGATATAGAGAATTTTAACAGACATATATAGTACCCTACATCCCAAATCACCAGGACACTCATTTTTCTCTAGTGATCACAGATCTTTCTCCAGAGGGGACCATAAGCTGGGACATAAACAAGGCTCAAGAAATAAAAATAAAAAAAAAAAAAATGAATATTCTCAAAGCACATTCTCTAACCACAATGGAATACAAATAGAAGCCAATAATTTTTGAACTGTAACTCCACTATTTACTTCCTACATGATATAAAATACACAAACTCTAAGGACAAAGCAGTGGTTTTGAACTTAATGTAAAATATGTAATTTTAGACAACAATATAAAGGTGGGGGGATGAAGGAGTATAGGAACATAGTTTATGTGTCCTATTGAAGTGAAGGTGTTACCAAAGAAAAACAAGATTGATTTGGATTTAAGAGGTTAATTTTAAGCCCCACAGTAAACACAAAGAAATTATTAGAGAATATAACCATAGAGATGAAAAGTATAGTTTGGGTTAAGAGAAATGGGCGAAGGGGCAATGGGGAGTTAAGAAATGAGTGTAGGGTTGCTGTTTGAGGTGAAGGGAAATTTCTAGTAATGGATGGTGGGAAAGAGCATTACAACATTCTAAATGTGATTAATCCCACTAATGGAAGGCTAGGGAGGGGGTGGAATAGGAAGATTTAGGCTGTATATGTTTCCACAACTGAAAAAAAAAAAAAGAAAAGTCTAAATGACAATTGAATGCTAAGGATGAACTTGGATGGGATTGGAGGATAGAGTACAGGTGGCTCAAACGGACACAGTTGAGACATAAAGAAAAGGAAATACAGAATATAAGTTTTGTATCATTGTTGAATCTCTTGTACTTCATAGCTGCGCTTAATGGAATTGCATAAAAGAATGTTCTTGTTCATGGGAAGTACATATGTGAATTATAGTGTATGTTCAAGGATGTGTGCAGCTAACTCTCATATGTTCAGAAGACAGAGCAATAGATGATAGATGGTAGATAGGGAGGGAGGGAAAGAAATAGCGATGTGACAGCATGTTAAAATTGGTGGACTGAGCTATCGGGGGAGGGGGGTCAGGGTATGATGGAATTCTGTGTATGGGGCTAGTATTGTTTTTCAACTGTTCATATAACTTTGAATTTATTTCAAAATAAAAAAATAAGTAAATAAAAATAAATTAAAAAAGTAAACAGACAAGGAAGGTAAGAAAGTAATTTATACATATACAGGACTGCTTGTGAAAATTAGTATGAATTAAAACTTGATGTTTATTATCCATAAATAAGCAATAGAAAAATAACTGTATTGATATTTATATAAAATTTTAGTAAGGGGAATATTTAACTGTATATTCAAGAATATTCTTATTAACTGTTTTTTCCTGATGAATCTTACCATATTGATAATTAAAACCCTTACTAAAGGTAAAGCTCCAGGATGAGAAGTGCATCAGGAAGAGAAAACATCCCAGGCCAGAGGAAATCAGCTTATGGAAATTCTAGATCAATTCCATCCATCTAATGCACATTACCATAGCAACAAATGAACCCAGCCTGCCTGTCGTTGCCCTTGTAGTCTTAGCAATATTTACAACTGTGACATTTTCCTCACCAAATGAGTCTAATAGTAATCATCCCACATAATTCTTAAGGCTAGAGCTTTACAGACTTCAAAGTGGACACATGCATTATCTATTATTACTCTCACAAAACTGCTGTAGACAGACTGTTTGGCAATAGCATTCCCACTTTTCAGATGAAGTAAATGAGGCTCCGAATCCATAATTAACCTCCTGAGGTCACACAGATAATACACAGTAGAACAGGTACCACCCGCATCTAACATGGCTCTATTAATGCCGAACCCTTTTGGAAGTGGCATGTATGCGAGTTAACCAATTTCTGATGTGTAAAATAAATGAACAGACAAATACATCTGTGCACATGCCTGTGTGTGTTTGTGTTTGTGTCTGTGTGTGTGTTGGTCAGCCATTAAGTGCTTTCAAAGTAGCTTTAATTTAGTGGTTCACAAATTTTAATGATCATGCAAATCACCCAGGGGATTTTGTTAAAATACATAATTTGTTCAGAACTACTGAGATCAGGTACAGGATTTCATATTTTAAAGCTCTCTGCAGGTCCATGGGCCACGCTTTAAAAACTGACATGTTAATTCCAATATTTTCACTTTTTAAAGAATGCAAAATATAAGTAAGGAAACCCTCAATCTCACCATATGCTGTGTATATAATATATATACACACACTTATGTATGTGTATGTAGATATGTCTTCATTATAATCAGAACACCTAAAGTTACATCTAATAGTTTCTCAGCTGCTAAAACAATTACCATATAA
Source organism: Choloepus didactylus (assembly GCF_015220235.1). NCBI lineage: Eukaryota > Metazoa > Chordata > Mammalia > Pilosa > Megalonychidae > Choloepus > Choloepus didactylus. The sequence continues at coordinate 9,958,181 of NC_051323.1, read as the reverse complement.
TGGTTAGCTTAAAAACAGGAATTTGTTGGTTCCTGGTTTCAGAGGATAGATGGCTTGCTTCCTTCTGGGGCTGGCATCTTCTAGCTGGCTACCAATCTTTGTGGCTCCTTGGCTTTTCTGTCACATGGTAACGCACATGGCGGCATTTTTTCCTTCCGGGTTCTGTTGACTTCCACATCCTGGCTGCTTCCTCTAGTGTTTCTTTCTGTGTCCATTTTCCTTTGCTTATAGGTCTTCAGCCGTATTGAATTAAAGCTCACACTCATTCAGTCTGGCTACACTGCAGCTAATAGCATCTTCAAAGTTCCTTTTTACAAAAGGGATCACACCCACAGGACCAGGAGCTGGGACCCAAACCTGCCTTCTCCGTGGGACAGGATTCAACACCCAACAGCACCTTTAAATGTTTAATTTATTTCTTCTTATAAGCAATGTCATATCACATGATAAAGATGAAAGATGTAGAAATCTCTATTTGTAAATTCATACTTAAGATGCAATCATTTTCAGTTTTTCATGTTTACTACCTTAGCTCTTCTAGTTATTCACCTGTTGCTCTCCTCCAGGTAAATTTACAGCACCTTGATTCTTTCCCTCTAGCCCACAAGGATAAAGATACCGTTGGTTCTTTAAATCTATTTTGTTCCTAGAGTTTATGCTCCATAGGTAGTTCCTGGCCTTCAGGAGAAAGAAACGTTTTCAGTTTTTCACTGACAAAGGTGAGCTTAGTTTGGGATTCTGGTTACTATATTTGGATCAGGTGACTTTTAAGCCCCTCTTTCAAAAGAGAAGCAAATAATATATGTAACATTTTGATATAGCCAACTTCCTTTCTACTGTATTTTACCACTCAATTTTTTGACAGTTCTTTTTGGTTGATTTTTCATAAACATTTATGTTGTAGAAGAGTTTTAGATATAAAAAAATTGCAAAGATAGAATAGAATTCTCAGTTTCCACACTCAGTTTCCTCTTCCATTAATACCTTACATTAGTACAATACATTTGGCACAGTTAATGAACCAATACTCATACATTATTTTTAACTAAAATCCATAATTTATTTGGATTTCCTTAATTTTGACCTAATGTCCTTTTTCTATTCCAGGATCTCATCCAAGATACCATATTTCATTTAGTCTCCAAATCTCCTTTGTCTACTCTTAGCTGTGTCAGTTTTTCAGGCTTTCCTCATTTTTGATGACCTTGAGGGTTTTGAGGAATTATACCCAGACAATTGAAATTTGATGTTCCCCTCATAATTAGACTGAGACTATGGGTTACCAAGGTATGTTTTTACTAATGTTGTAAAATTACCTCAAACAAAACCAAAATTGACTTGAGGATATATTTATATTCTATACTAATGCAGATTCCATATGATAATGATGATGCATTACATAAGACTGCTGTAATTCTTCAAATCTCTAACAAAATTTTATTAGATTCAGTTAATAGCATAGATGACCATTTACAGATCAAGGAGTCAGGACCCCTGAACCCAGAAGATGGGCTCAGTCTCTACTTGAGTTTGGTAAACTAATATTGCTAGATCATTGAACGAGTAAAGCCAATGAAAACAGTTTGCAATGCCTTGGTTGAACCTTTGAATAATATATAGTTCCTCACATTTCCAGGAGTGCTAAGATGCATTCTTTCCTCACAGTTGCTTTTCTTTTTTTATGTTTTATTGCTCCGTTGCTGCACAATAAAGGGTTTGGATCTGGTAAGAGACCTAAATGCAGAAAAGGCTAATTAATGCCCTGTGGCATTGGATCATGTTAAAGATTATATTTTCCTGTATTTTAATAGTGAGTAATGGCAGATTTCATCAGAGCCTGGTTGATCCTGCCTTTCTTATATGAAGGGATGAATGTTTTCTAGTCTTTGAGTAAATGAAAATGGGGATTGATAGTGTGTTGCCACTTTTCCCCCAAATACGAATGCTTCCACACATGCTATATATATATGGGCAACTCTACATGTCTGTCTACATATGAGCATTAGGCTCCTTCTTACCCAACATTACTATTCTAAGAGTCAGGATACAGTTAGCTCAACAGAACTTGTCATATGCTCTGGGTTTTAGATTACGTGCTACCTGGTTATGGATGCAAGCCATTTTATTTGGGGCAGCCTACTATCATGACCCCTTCTTTTTGTTCCTATCAGTGTCTTTCCTATGGCTGGACCATGATTATAATAACATTTGCATCACAACTGCCAGGATTTCCACTGCTACCTAGAAGCCTCCGCCCACCCCCATTCCCCTTCCACATATTCTACCTTATCAGCAAATTTTTCCACCATGGTGTCTAGGCACACTGGTGTTTCAAAAACATGTGGGATATAAAATCAAATATTTTGTTCTAGTAATAGTTAATGTAGTAACTGTGGGTGATATTTACACTGGCTACCTTAGTACTGATCCACCCCCTCCTAGTGCACATTGTTGCAATTATAGAGGCTGAAAAGCTAATACTACACTTCCTAGACTCCTGTTAGCTGGGGTCACCAATGCTACTCAGGGAGCACCAATCAAAGCACTCACTTGAAATGACTCTAGAACTCAGTTAAGTGGGAGACAGAGAGAGGATGTTGCAGTGCAGTCCATTTTGCTGGTGTAGACTTAGCAGTAATACTTCACGTACCATTACTTCCGGGTGCAGCTTCTCTTCCTGGATCAGCGAAAGCAGTGTATACTTGAACCCAATAACTAGCAGCAGTTTCCTGCTCTCCAAATGATGGCTAAGGTGATTTGATCTTTGAATCAGTGGGTCCTATAACAAATGAGCAATTGTATCAGAAGAAGCAGTTTCCTTGTGGGCCAGCCAGTTCAGTGCGGCAGATTCATTCCTAGAAGCTTGGTCTAGAGCCAGACTCTTCTGTCCTTCAGATAAGACTGTAAATACCTAACTCTCTGTAACTTTGACTCAACCATTGCTAGGATAATGCTAAGTAACAAACAGCCCCAAATCCTCAGGTGCCTTCAACAATAAGCATTTATTTTTCACACTTGCCTTTGGGTCAGCTGGGGATCTGCTGATTTGGGCTGGGCTTAGCCTGGCAACTCTTCTCCAGATGACTCATTCTATGGAGCAGAGCACTAGCCAAGGCATTTTCTTCTTATGGCAATAACAGAAGTGTCAAACAGCAAGTTCAACCGTGCAAACGTTGCAAGATATTGCTTGTGTTTACATCTGATAACACCATCCCCCAAGAATGTGACATGGCTGAGCCCAAAGTCACGGAACTGGGAATGACTGCAGTTCTACGGCAGAGGGTACAAATTCACGATCTCAGTAGGAAGCAGACAGCAAAGGGTTGAGACCATACTCCAGGCCATCATACCATACTTAGACTCTTTCTGCTTATGATGGCTGGAATGCTTTATAACATCTTCAAAAGAATACTGAAAAATAAAGAACACTGTCAATTTTTCTTTTGTAAATTTAGTGTCTACTTAAGGTCTTCCCTATAACTCCATTCTCATTGATTTAGGAGTTAATTTACTTTCTTGAATTAGATAAAAGGGATAAGAGGAGAGGAAATGCACTTGGGAAGGGTTGTACGTATGAAAAACACATGGCTGCCAGTCATCAGTACACTCTGGTAACTGCTGGTTGCAGCATCAAGGTCAATAGTGAAGGCTTCTTGCTTGATGACTTGAATTATTACCCCTGAAAATCAGCACTAAAAGTTTGGGCTGCACAGTTAGATTTCCCCAGGCCTAAGCTCAGCTGGCTCTGGCTGCTTCCAGCCTCTTTACTGGGATGCCCCCAGCAGGCCATGTGATCAGAGGCACACAGATAAAGACAGGCTAATTGAGTACTAAAATGTCAAAGCATATTTAAATGTCAGTTTTCATGCCTTTTAGGATTGAGGACTGCCATTAGTGATACTGTTTCCTGTGTATCACAGACTGAGGAATTGATTAGGGGGACAGAAGCAATTATTTGTGGGAAAATGGTACTGTCTTTTCTCTCTGGAACTACATATAAAAATATGTGAGCAGAGTGGCAGAGAGAAAATAATACAGAGATATGGAAAGATAAAAGCTGATGGACATCAGGATATATAAATCTCCAAAGGTTCTAATCCTTTTGCTCTCTGCAGTTACTTTTATCAATTCATTTGTCATCAAAGGAGAACTGAAAATATTTATCTCAATAATAATTGATTTATCTAAATTATTGATTTACTTAAGCCATCGGCTTTGTGTGTTTGACTATGTTTTTTAATTTTTCATTTAATTTATGTTATTTTATTATCTTGGAAATTTAAAAAGTGTTTTCCTGCAGAATAATTTTTTCTCTCTCTCTATTCTATCTCCAACATCTCTTCCTTGTGTTAACAAGGAGTAGAAATGAACAGCCTATCCTGTGTCTTTATTTCCCACTTACATATAGATTATTACATACCTTTTGATTTGCCGGTATTTTGCATTCTCTGCCTGTCTTATGTACAGGATAGTTTTGGATGGATCGTTTTTTATCATCAATGCATCCTCAGGAAGTATTTACCTCCTAGGCTGCTGTATCTTGTATATCATCGAAGCACAAAATTAAAAAAAAATATATCATTACTTTTTTAGAAGTAGATGAAATAGCATGAATTTGTCAACCTAAAATATTAAGGTTTTAATTCAAATAAAAATTTGTTGAATTAAAAATTCAGCAAAAAGGCAGGAACTCTTAAAACAATTTGGTATTCTCCTTGTAAACAAAATCCCAAAGTCAATTATTAGATGAGTCATAATCATCTCTCAAAAAATTTCTTGAAACCTTTCACTTATTATTATTACTTTAGTCTTTTCTAATTCTGATATTACCAAAGTAATGGCAGTGCATGATTTATTACTATCTTCAAATATTTACATAAAGCTTGCCCAAATACTTTAAATCATTTAAATTATTCAAGCCACATAAGTAGTAGTATAAGGAAGTAGATATATATATGCAGAAACTATTAGTGGTTAATAGTTTTGCCCAACAATATGTGTGTATATGTATAGATAGATAAATAAATAGAATAAATAGAAAACCTACCTAAAGACTCAAACACTTTGATTCTGTGATTCCATATTAATATAGAATACACTGCAGGGAAAGTATGAAAAATTAGAGGAAAGAGCAGTAGTTGACATGAGGATAGATACTAAATAAACAAGTAATAGTAATGCTAATAACCTCACCATTTGCACAGTGTCTATGCTTTGCTAGGCTGTAGGCTTGCAACATTATCTCCCCAAACCAACCCTCACAGCCTGGAATCCAAAATAGACCACTATATTTGTCAATGCTCATCAGATATTTTCTTGAGGGCAGAAAGGAGAAGGCAATCTTTTTCTTAGAGCAACACTTTAGGAAGGAGTGTTATTTCTTCTCAGGTTTAATTATCCACACACTTTTTTTTTTTCAAAAAGAGAAAACCTAAGGGGAAGAATTAATAAATGGAAAGAGGTTACAATTTGTCTAATTAAAATCCCTCTCTGGTACTAAGAAAGTTTTATAGCAAACATACATGAGCATTAGATCACTGTGTAAGCAATATACTAACTGAATTAATGAAGTGTATTTTATCCTGCCAGCTCAGCTTCAGGCAGTGGCTAAGTTATCCTACTCAGGCCCTCCCATGATTTAATAAAAATGCCTGTCTTGTTCTCCAAGAACTTAGCTAACCAGAGACTGAACTTTCTCTTTTCCTGATGGGATCCTGGATTGCAAATCAGTTTTCTCTGCCTAAAAGTAATCACCTAAGCCAGTGGTTATGTGAGACTAGGGTAAAAGGAAAAAGCCATAAAAATTAATGAACCTACCTGATGCTTAGGCTTTCAGACTGTTATTCTGGGCATGGGAGAATTGAAGTCTTTCTTGGCACTGGTTCAGGTGGGTGTCGACTGCAGTGTATGCTAGTGGTTTTGAAATTTTTGCTGTCTGTGGGCTACTTTTGAAAAATGTTTCCACCTCTCCCTGCAGCTACAAAAGCAAAACTTAAATACAAAAACAAATACAACATTAGCAGAGTTAATGGTGTATAAGTTAGGAATTGTTACGTTACAAAGAAGAGAAAACTTTGTCAAACTGGCAAAAACAATAATGTTGGCATAAGTAACCAAAGGTCCAGTTGTAGGAATCATTTTAAGTGAGATTTACAGAGTTGATGTAAGGTTCAAAATTCTCAATCTCTCTCTCCCTCCCTTTCCTGGATTCTTTACCCTGTCTTCCATGATGTTTGCTTTATCAGAGGTTGACTAGATTATCTTGCGAAAAAGTTCTCTTTTCAAATGACTCCAGCAAACATTTACTAATGTCCCACTAGTGGGTGACATACACTGAACCAATCAGGTAGTTGTTTCCCAAAGCCAACCATCAACTCCACAGAAAGTGGGTTAGGCTCGGCAAGGGGTCTTGAAGACAGAGTCATGGATTCCTGAAAAAGAAGAAAATTATTATTACAATAAAATTGTAATGGAAGACAATTGGCCATCCGATGTCTGCCAGAAATGGAAAAACCAACTGCTTTTAAAATTGACTGTCAGTCAATGACATTGCATATGTATAATTTTCTGCCAGAATTTATGACTTTAGCGTTGCATTAATTGACATTCTCTTGGTGACAGATGGCAGAAATCCCCTTGAGTTTCCATTTGCATTCCTTCTGAAAATCAAGAGACAACAAATATTTCATTGGATATTTACTATAATGATTTCAAGCTGAAACATAAAAATGTTAAGTATAATATAATTGTTTATGCACATGCAAAGTATTTAATAGGATTAGAAAATACGTAGTTAGTGTACAGCTTCTCCATTGTCTCTTGCCAGGACAAATACTTTTCCCACCGAAGACAGAAAAATGCATCAGATTCCTACTTTTAACAGAAGTTGTTAGTTAATTAATATCAAGAATAAATCTCAAATGCAACATGAAATCTATCATACCTGACACTCACTCTGTACTACATGGCAATGGCTTTGAGGAGCATAAACATATAGAAACTTTAGATCTTGCTCTCAGTAGTGCAACTACTTAGGCAGACAACTTACTGTGAATGTAGCACAATTTTGGGAAGTGCAGCCTTGTAGATGTCATTAATTCTCTTCTGGCAATGTAGCTACACTGAAGGCAAGGTATAAAATGACTTGGGAAATAAGTTTACTGGCCTATTTATGCAATCCAAACTCTTCTATTCTGATATTAGGGGCGGGAGCTATGGCTAGACAAAATGTCAGTAATAGAGCTACTACAGCAGACCCACTCTTTATGTGTAGTCCTCTAATCTACTCGTGTTTTCAAAAGCCCTTCTATTGCCCCTTGCCCTAGGTAACTTATCGCATGTCATAGTTTGATTTTGCATCTTTGGAGAAGTATCAGAGGAAACAGAAGTTCACTTTTCTTTTTTCCACATATTTATATTAAGTAATTTAATTAATGAGAAACACCATATAATTCAACCATAGTACATTAAGTGTAGACATACAGATCTTGAGCGTTCTCTGGATAATTTTTTTCATTCTCCCTAGGAAGATTTAAATCATACTTACTTCAGTACTTAACCCCTAGTTTCCTCCACTTCATTATCAAATCTTAGAAGAATTCAGAAATTCTTGATTGTGTTTGTTCAGTACAATTGTCTTATTTCCTTCTTCCATCATTCTAGAGATTGTGCCTGTGGTTTTGAAAAATATATGTAGTAATTTCATTGACAGTGAGTATGTTGTCTTTCTCCTCTCTGTATCATTGTTAGCCTGTTCTAGAAACATTTCCTGTGCCTGTTGAATCATCTGCATTTGGCATTGCTTTTTCCACTTAGTTTTCCAAGAAAGTTCTAATGACCATTTGCAGGAGACACTTAAAAGTCTTTTTAAGCATCATCATATGAAAAATTAATAACCACTTATAATAATAGTTAAGCAGAAGCACCTTTTAAATACTAAGTTGCTGTTTTGTCATATTCATATTTTAATGCAATTTTATTGAGATATAATCACATAACATAGAATCATTCAAAGTGTACAATCAGTTGTTCACAGTATCATCATATAGTTGTGCATTCATCACCACAAACTTTGAACACCTTCATTACATCAAAAAATAAAATAAAAATTAAAATGAAAAAGAACATCCAAAACATCCCATTCCCCTCTGTCCCCCATTGTTCATTTACTTTTTTAATACAGTTTAATTGAGATATATTCACACAGCCTACAGTCACTCAGAGTGTGCAAAGAGTTATTCACAGCACCATCATATAGTTGTGCGTTCATCACCAGAATCATTTTTTTTGAAACTTTTCCTTACTCCTAAATAAAAATAAAAGCAAAAAAGAACCCCTAACTCTTTCCATCCCCTCCATCCCAGACTATTCTTCATCTAATTTTTGTCCCCATTTTTCCATTCATCTGTCCATACACTGGATAAAGGGAGTGCAAGCCACAAGGCTTTCACAGTCACACAATCACACTATGCAATCTTCATAGTTATGCAATCATCTTCAAGAATCAAGGTCACTGGGTGCAGTTTGACAGCTTCAGGCATTTCCCTCTAGCCATTCCAATACACTAACAACTGAAAGGATATGTTTATATAGTTCAGGTGAACACCCTCCAGAGTGACTCCATTTGAAATCTCTCAGCCACTGGAACTTTATTTTGTTTATCTCTCTTCCCCCTTTTGGTCAAGAAAATCCTCTCAATTCTGCAGTGCTGGGTCCAGACTCATTTCCAGGAGTCATTTCCCACATTGCCTGGGGGTACACACCTCTGGGAGTCACATCCCACATAGGGGGGATGGCAGTGAGTTCACCTGCTGAGTTGGCTTAGTGAGAGAAGGGGGCACATCAAAGCAACAAAGAGGCTCTCTGGGGGGGGACTCCTAGGCATAATTATAAGTGGGCTTAGCCTCTCCCATACAGCAACTAGCAGCACAGAGAAAGCCCCCTGATCGAGGGCTTGGCCCACCAAATTTGCAGTCCTCTATGTTTGCAGGAAAATCAGAAAAGCCCAGGCAGGGAAGTCCAACACTTCCACATTTCTCCCCAGCTCCTCAGGGGACCCCGCAAATACACTTATGATCTGTCCATATCACTCTGGAATGTGTCAGGATTTCACCCCAGCCTGTAAAAACTCACCAAATGCCACTTCCCATTCAAAGCTCCATGTGCCTATGGTGCTCAAACAAACTGATTGTACAAGTTAAATTATCTAATGTGCTGCAGAAAATATAGATCCTGTACCAGATAAACATCTCCTCCCTTGGTCTCACACATAAGTTGTAGTTTTAAAACCCAGTCAGTATTGTCCTTTACCCTTGGGCTTGATTTGCCTTAGTCCTAACCAGATCCTCTTCATTCATATCTCTAATAAAAGTCTGAATTCTTTTTCAGCTCTTTCAACAGTTGCCATATAGGGTAATACTGACATTCATAGCTGCCAAGTTCTAGCTCTAAGTCTCATGTGTCACAGAGATTCCCAAAGTTCCAGAGACCAACCAGGTTACACACTAGGAGCTCAGCATCTCAGGACTTGGAGATAACCATTACAACTCAGGAATAACTGTGACTGCTGTAAGTGCTTGCAATCTAGGGACCATTACAATAAGCATTTCCCTGATAAGCTGTGCTCCAAGACTCAGTTCTCAGAGTTTACATATTATAGTTAGTCTATATAAGTGAGACATTATAATGTTTGTCCTCTCCTTTTTGGTGTGCTTCACTCAAAATGTACTCAAGATCCATTCACCTAGTTGCATGTCTCACAGCTTCATTTCTTCTTGTAGCTGCTCAATATTCTATTGTAGGCATACACTACAGTTCACTATTCTGTTCATCAGTCAATGTACTATTAGGCTACCTCCATCTATTGCAAATAGTGAATACTGCTGCCATATATACCAATGCATAAATGTCCATTTGTGTCTTGCCCTCTGATCTTCCAAGTATATACCCCATACTGAGGTTGCAGGACCTTGAAATCCCCACATACCTATCTTCTTGTGGGACCACCACACTGTCCTCCAGATAGGCCACACCATTCTACTTCCCCATCAACAGTGAATATATACATCTTTCTATCTACATTCTTTCCAGCACTTCTGTCCTATTTTTTACCTGCAATTTTATAGGGATATATTCAAATATCACACAATCACCTGCAGTGTGCAATCAATTATTTACAGTATCATCATATGGTTGTGCATTCATCACCACAATTAGCACTTACACATGTTCATTACTCAAAAAGAGAGAATTGAAAAAAAACAATTAAAAGGATAAATGTAAAAACAAAAATAAAATAAAATACAGCAATAAGGTCAATAATAAAAAGGATAAAAGGAAAATTAAAAATAAGATAAAATACAGCCACAAAGAAAGAGGGAGAAGTGTAAAAAGACAAAAGAAAAGAAAAAGAAAGAGAAAAAGTAGCAACTAAAAAGCCAAAAGAAAAGGTTAAAATAAAATAAAATACCATTAAAAAGTCAGACAACAACTCTAATGCCAAGAATTCCATACCCCTTCCTTATGCCCCCTCTTATAGGCATTTACCTTTGGCATATTGCCTTTGTTACAATTAAAGAATGCATATTGCATTGTTACCATTAACTATAGGCTCTAGTTTGCATTGATGGTGTTTTTCCCCCAATACCACACCCTTTTTAACACCTTGCAAAGTTGACATTCGTTTGTTCTCCCTCATGCAAAAACATATTTGTGCATTTTATCACAATCATTGACAGCTCTAGGTTTCACTAAACTACAAAGTCCGTCTTTATCTTCTATGCTTCCTTGTGGTGTCCTACATGCCCCTAATCTTTCTCTTTCAACCATACTCACAGTCGTCTTTGTTCAGTGTACTTACATTATTTTGCTACCATCTCCCTATGTCATGCTCCAAACCTCTCTCTCCTGTCTTTTCCTGTCTGTCTGTAGTGCTCCCTTTAGTATTTTCTGTAGAGCAGGTATCTTGTTCACAAACTCTCTTGTCTGTTTGTCTGAGAATATTTTAAATTCTCCCTCATATTTAAAGGGCAGTTTTGCCAGATATAAAATTCTTGGTTGGTGTTTTTTCTCTTTCAGTATCTTAAATATATCATACCACTGCCTTCTTGTCTCCATGGTTTCTGCTGAGAATTCTGTATATAGTCTTATTGATCTTCCCTTGTGTGTGATGAATTGCTTCTCTCTTGCTGCTTCCAGAATTCTCCCTTTGTCTTTGACATTTGATAATCTGATTATTAAGTGTCTTGACTAAGTCTATTCAGGTCTATCCTGTTTGGAGTTTACTGTGATTCTTGGATCTGTAATTTTATGTCTTTCATAAGGGATGGGAAATCTTCAGTGATTATTTCCTCCATTATTACTTCTGCTCCTTTTCCCTCCTCTTCCCCTTCCAGGACACCCATGACACATACATTCATGACCTTCATGTTGTCCCTCAGTTCCCTGAGACGTCGCTCATATCTCTCCATTCTTTTCCCCATCTGTTCTTTTGTGTGTAGAGTTTCAGATATCTTATTCTCCAGTTCATGAATCTTTTCTTCTGCCTCTTGAAATCTGCTGCTCTATGTCACTATTGTGTCCTTCATCTCTTGTGTTGTGCTTTTCATTCCCATAAGTTCTGCCAATTGTTTTTTCAAACTTTTGATTTCTTCCTTGTGTTTGCCCGATGTCTTCTTTATATCCTTCATCTCTTTTGCCGTATCTTCCCTCAACTTACTGAGTTGATTTTTGTATTGATTTTTATTTGATTTAGGAGATTTGTTTGATTAATAATTAGTTGTTTCAATTCCTGTATCTCAGTTGAAGTGTAAGTTTGTTTTTTGACTGGCCCATATCTTCATTTTCCTAATGTGATTTTTCATTTTTGTTGTCTAGGCATCTGGTTTCCTTGAATGCTTCAATCACATTTTCCCATACAAAAGGGGCTTAGGTCTCAAGAGGAGGCTATGATTCAGTATTCCCTGAGGGTGGGTCCTAGAAGATTAACAGACTTTCCTGTGAGGTCTCTAGACTCTGCTTTCCCTTCCAGCCCAGCAGGTACTGCTTGTCAGCCTGCAGCTCTCCATCAGTGCAAAGAGGTGCAGTCCCTCTAATTCACAGTGGCCCCTGACCTGATGAGTAGCTGAGAGTGTCCGAAGCCAAGCTTAAGTTATTTCTGGTTTGTTTGTTTGTTTTCCCCCAGGTCCTGGGGTCTACATTTTCTGAGGGAGGGAAGCCACTTGAGCTGGTCCCACCCTCCTTTTCTTAGGGAAGATATACCCACAAGGGTGTTATCTTCTCTATTTCAATTCCTCCTTTGTCTTTCTGGCTCTGTTAACTCCACACTTGCCTGGATCAGCAAGGAATTGAAGATGACTGAGGCTTTCTCTAACGGGCTGCTTAAAAGGCAGGAAAACAAAAGGGGGGGGGGGGGCAAAGAAGCAAAAGCCGCTTTTCAGAGCCAGTCCCCAGCTCCTCAGTTTTCTTGGGACACAGCCATCTTCCAGTCTTCTGAAAAGTCTCTGTCTTTATTTATTTGTGTAATTTTTTTCCTGTCAGCCTTGCCTCCTCCCTGTTGGAAGGAATCTACTTCCCTTCCTGCTCTGTGCTTGTAGCTTGTATTCAGTAGTTCAAATGTGTTAATTAAAACTTCAATTGGAGCTTGGTTGAGTTACTTTCCCTGTAACCTGTTTCTTTTTTTCACACGGCAGTGTTTCAGCTCTGCCTGCCATCTCTGGGTGGGTAGGGGCTTCAGCTCTGGGTTTGCAGAGCTTTACTTATGATTCTGTGCTACAGTCTCAGCCATTCCACCCACTCCAGGTTAGTGTACTATGTTTTTCCATTCACGGATGTCTCTCCATAGCTGTTCCAGGTTATTTACTAGTTGCTCCTGGTTGTTTACTTCTTGCTCTAGAGGACTAACTAAATTCCACACCTCTCAACACCACCATATTGCTCTCCCCTCTGTCATATTCATTTTTAATCCATGTGAGAACAAACAGTTTTCTATTACTAAAACTTTCTGTCTATAGCTTAGTTCCCAATTCATGAATAGGGGATTGCAGCCTGGGGTAAAAATGCTATGACTCTTTCTGTGGGTGGACTGGGAATCTCAACATAACAGAACCTCATCTAGTTTCTCCTTGTTTGGTCAGAAACCATATTCCCAGCATTCATGCTCACAGGAAAATTCATCTTACTTTGGCAATTTCCTCCCAGAAATCTTTAGGGGAGACATTTCACTTTCCATCTTGCTCAAGACCAATAGAGAACATGATTATAACACTTGTTGAAAAGGTTTATAAATCACTTGGTATTTGATTCAATATGAAGATGAGGGAAAGAAAAATAAAGGGATCTGGAGAGCTGGAGAGATACAATTCACCCATGTGGAGAGTAGGATATGTCTTGGGAGAGAAACTGGTGTGGATGAAACAATGTGTTTAGGTATATAGTGCATAAAGCATTATCGAGTACAGGATTCATTTAGAAAAGTGAAGAAAGATGAGTTTGAAAACACATTCTATCAATATCATTGATCTAAACATGTTTTTGGCAACAAGGCTCAATTAGAAGCTTTCAGGTAGGGAAAGAGCATGGTGAAATAAGTAGATGCTTTAAGTACACTCATTCACAGAGAAGAAATTAATGCTCTCCTATGCTTTCTTCTTAAAATTTAATAGTTTAAGGCAGAGTCAGCAAGCATTTTTTGTAAACATCCATAAGGCAAATAGTTTCATCTTTACAGGCAATAAGATCTTATGGTAACAATTCAGCTCTGTTCAGCAGCATAAAAGCATCTATAGACACTATGTAAACAAATGAGAATGGCTGTGTTTCAATAACACTTTATTTATAAAAACAGACTGTGGGCCAAATTTGGCCTATGGACCATAGTTTCTTAACATTTGCTTTAAGGTTTTATATTTAGGTCCATTTCAACTTAATTTTTATGTATAGTGCAAAGTCAATGTTGATGTTCATTAATTTTCCATTTGCATCTCCTAATGTATCAGCATCATTTGTTGAAATGACTTTCCTTTTCCTATTAAATTGCCTTGGAACTTTAAAAAAACTGTCATATGAATATGACCCATAATCTGTTACATTGATCTATTATTCAAATAATACTGCACTTTTTTGTTGTTTAGTTAAATTCAATTTTATTGAGATATATTCACATACTATACAATCATCCAAAGTGTACAATCAGTTGTTCACAATAACATCATATAGTTGTGTATTCATCACTCCAATCTATTTTTTGAACATTTTCCTTGTATGAGAAAAAGTAAAAATAAGAATAAAAAATGAAAGTAAAAAAGAGCACCTAAATCATCCCCAATTTCCCACTTTATTTTTCATTTAGTTTTTTTGTCCCCAGTTTTCTACTCATCCATCCATACACTGGTTAAAGGAAGTGTGATCCATAAGGCTTTCATAATCATACTGTCACCCCTTGTAAGCTATATTGCTGCACAATTGTCTTCAAGAGTCAAGGATACCGGCTTGCAGTTTGATAGCTTCAGGTATTTACTTCTAGCTATTCCAATGCATTAAACCCAAAAAGGGTTATCTATATAATGCATAAGAATGCCACCAGAGTGACCTTTCAATTCCATTTGGAATCTCTCAGCCACTGAAACTTTATTTTATTGCATTTTGCATCCCCCTTTTGGTCAAGAAGATGTTCTCAATCCCATGATGCTGGGTCCAGATTCATCCCTGGGAGTCATGTCCCACATTTCCAAGGAGATTTACACCCCTGGGAGTCAGATCCCACATAGGGGGGAGGGTAGTGAGTTCACCTGCTGAGTTAGCTTAGCTAGAGAGAGAGAGGGCCACATCTGAGCAACAAAGAGGTACTCAGGGGGAGATTCTTAGGCACAATTATAAGCAGGATTAGCCTCTCCTTTGCAGTGACAAGCTTCTTAAGGGCAAGTCCTAAGATAGAGGACTCAGCATACCAAACTGTCAGTCCTCAATGTTTGTGAAAATATCAGTAAAAATCCAGGTGAGGAAGCCCAACACCTCTGCATTTTCACCCAGATCCTCAGGGGGGCCCTGCATATATATTTTTATTCTCTGTCCAAATTACTTTGGAATGTGTCACTATTTCACCCTAACCTATACAAACCTATGAGGTCTCACTTCCTATTAAAAGTTCCATATACTTATGGTATTTGAACAAACTGTATGAATTAAACTGCTTAGGAAATAAAGATCCTGCACCAACTAAACATCTCTTCCCTTGGCCTCACATGGAATTTGAAGTTTTAAAACAGTCAGTATCATCCTTTACCCTTTGGCCTGATTTGCCCTAGTGCTAACCACATCTGCTTCACTCATACCTCTAATTAAAGTCTGGACTCTTTCAGCTTTTTGAACAGTTGCTGTATGTGCTAATACTGACATTCATATCTGCTGAGCTCTAGCTCTGAGTTTCAGGTGTCACACAGTTACCGAAAGTTCCAGGGATTGATCAGGTTATACACAAAGGGATCAGCATCTCAGAATCTGGAGACAGCCATTACAATTCAGGAATAGATGTGACTGCTGTAAGAGCTTACAATCTAGGGAACATTACAATAAGTGTTCCCCTGAATCTATGGATCAACTTGCAGAGAATTGGCAGATTAGCAATATTAAATCTACCAGTCAATGTATGGTAACCATTATATTTCTTCAGGCTTTATTTAATTTGTCATAGCAATTCTCTTTGTTTTTTTTCTTTGTAGAGGTCTTATGTGCATGTGTGTGTGTGTGTGTGTGTGTGTATGTGTTCATGTGCATGTGTATACAATTTATACCTATTTATAAAATTTACACCTAAAATTTTATACTATGGTGGTATTGCAATTTTTTTTTTCACTTGAAATTTGTTGACTATTAGGATACAAAATACAATTTGTTATATAAAAACACAATTAAATATTAGCTAATAACCTTACATCCTATGACCTGGATAAATACTTAGTTTCAGTGATTGTTTCATAGATTCCCTTGAATTTTTGTTGAAACAATCAGTTCATGTACAAATAAAGGCAGTTTTGTTAATTTATTTCTGTGCTTTATATCCTTTATTTCTCTTTCTGACAACTTTGCAATAGCTAGGACATCTTCTTGAATATCAAATAGAAGTAGTGCCTTCTCTTGATTTTAGGAGAGGGTTTAATATTTCACCATCAGGTATGATGTTAGTTGTAGATTTTCTATTAATAACTTTCATTGGATTGAAGAAGTCTCCTTCTATTCCTAATTTGCTAAGAATTCTTTGCAAGAATGAGTGTTGAAATTTGTTAATTTTTTCTGCCTCTATTGAAATGATCATATGGACTTGCACCTTTATTTGTTAATGTAATTAATTATATTGATTGATTTTTCTAAAGTTAATGCAATCTTGCATTTCTGGGTGTTTTAGTTTCCTAGGCTGCTCTTAAAGCAAATACCATGGGTTTTGTTAACCCATGGGAATTTATTTGCTCATGTTTTTTGAAGCTAGGAAACTATACAGATCAAGTGATCATCAAGGTGCTACTTTCTTCCCAAAAACTGGCTGCCAGTGATCCTTGGTTCCTCCATCATATGGCAAGGCACCTAGCAGTGTCTGCTATTCTTTCCCTTCTCTTCTGGGTTTTGTTGATTTAAGGTTCTTGCTTCTGTGGCTTTCTCTATGTCTGAATTTCATTCTCTTATAAAGAACTCCAGAAATAGGATTAAGAATGAGATGGGTCACACCTTAACAGAAGTAACCTCCTCAAAAATTCCTCCTTATGATGGGTTCACACCTACAGGACAGCATTCAATTTAAGAACATGTTTTTTTCTGGGTTAAATACAACTTCAGAACATTACGCTGGGATAAACACTTGGTATTCAGGGTACATTATCCTCTAAAGATTTCTTAAATTTCAGTTTGCTAATATTGTATTAATAATTTTTGAATCTATGTACATGTGGGATACTGATCTGTGATTTTTTTGTGAATGTCTTTGCTTTGTTTTGATATTAGGGTTAGGCTAACTTCATAGAAGGCATTGGGAGGTGCTTCCTTTTTCTCTGTTTTTTGAAAGAATTTGCATTAAGTTTGGTGCTATTTTTATCTTCAATGTTTATTAGAATTCACTGATGATATAGTTTGGGGTCTGGTGTTTACTTGATGGGAAGATTTTTGTAACTAATTGAAATTATGTCATAGCTATTAGAGATAGTATGATTCTGGTTTCTTCTTGTGTCAATTGTGGTAAGTTTTATTTTTTTAAGAAACCAGATATGTCATCTACATTGAAGAATTTGTTAGCATAAAGTTGTTCATAACCTTCTATTCCATCCTTAAGTGTTTACAGAAACCATAGTGATAATCTGCTTCCAGTCTTGATTCTGATGACTCTTGTGTTGTTTTTTGTTTTTGTCATATTAGCTAGGAGTTTATTAATTGTGTAAATCTATTGAAAAAACAGCTTTAGGCTTTATTAGCTTTTTCTACTTCTTGATTGTTTTGTAATTCCTTGATTAGTGCTGTATATTATTCCTTTTCATCTAGTTACTTGCATTTAAAAACACTCCTCTTTTCTAAGCTCCTTAAGGTTGACATTTAGGTCATTAAAAGTAAACCTGGGGGGAGGGAAAGATGATGGCATAGAGAGGAGAGGAATTTAGTCAGTCCCTGGAAAACTAATAAACAATAAGGAACAACTAATAAATGATCTGGAATAACTGCTGGGGGACAACCATGGCTGTCCACACATTGTGCACCAACCTGGATTGGGTGAAATGCCTGAGATTGCAGCATAAAATCTGTATGTAAAAGCTGCAGAAATGCACTGAGAGCCCCCTCCCCCCATGGCAGTCTTTGCTGCAAAACCTTGCTGTGGTAGAGAGTGACACTTTCTTAGTGAGTGAATATAGCTAAGCTGAGCTTCAACTGGGGTTTTAATTAACAAATGTAGGCTCCTGAATACAAGCTACAAACCCCCAACAAACAGACAGAGACTTTTAGTGACAACTGACCTTGAAGAACCAGAGGACTTATCTGACCTGGGAGGGGGAGCCCAGAAGATGAGGTGATACCTCTGGCTGACAAATGAAACTGGGGGGGGGGGCATTTACTGGCTCCAAAAGGGGGTCTCTGTCCCTTTTTCTCTCTCATAACTTCAGGGGCTCAGAAGGGAGAGCCACAACCATTTTCAGTTCACAGAGCTCTGACCCAGACAGGGGTCAAGATAACAGAAACTGAGAGACTATTCAAATGCAGATGATAAATCCCTAGAGGGTGTATCTTCCCTAAGAGTAAGGATGTGGGGCCCAGCTTTCCCTTCAGAAAAAGACCCCAGAGCCTGGGGGAAAATAGCCAAAACAGAAACTGAAGCCAAAACAACCTCCTTACACCAGTTGGGAGCAATAGGCTGATAGATGCCACCTGCTGGGCAGGTTAGGAAAAGCACAGCAAATGGAAACCTCACAGGAAAGTCTGTCATTCCTCTAAGATACACCCTGAGTATAACACTATTCTGAGACCTGAATTTGTTCTGGTCTGGGAAAATCTGAGTGGGGTAACCAAGGAAACCAGATGCCTAGACAACAGAAAACTACAATCTATACTAGGGAAAGAACAAAGATATGGCCCAGTCAAAGGAATAATCAAGATGCAATTCAGATATTGTTTCACTTTAAAGAAACAATCTATTAAAGATATTCAAAGGGATATGCTAAATCAAATCAAAAACCAAATCAAAGAGTTCAGGGAAGGGAGAACAAAACAGATGAAGGCTATAAAGAAAACACTGAGCATACATAAGGTAGAAATTGAAAGTTTGAAAAAACTGGCAGAATATATGGAAATAAAAGGCACAACACAAGAGATGAAAAACACAATGGAGACATACAACAGCAGATCTCAAGAGGCAGAAGAAAACACTCAGGAACTGGAGAACAAGACACCTGAAATCCTACACACAAAAGAACAGATAGGGAATTGAATGACAATATGAAATGCATGAATATACATGTCATGGGGGTCCCAGAAGGAGAAGAGAAGAGAAAAAGGGCAGAAACAATAATAGAGGAAATAATCAATGAAAATTTCCCATCTCTTACAAAAGACATAAAATTACAGATCCAAGATGCACAGCCTACCACTACCGAATAGATCTAAATAGAACTACACCAAGACACTTAATAATCAGATTATCAAACATCAAAGACAAAGAGAGACTCCTGAAAGCAGCAAGAGAAAAGCAATCTATCACATACAAAGGAAGCTTGATAAGACTATGTGTGGATTTCTCGGTAGAAACCATGGAGGCAAGAAAGAAGTGGTGTGATATATTTAAGAAACTGAAAGAAAAAAACTACCGGCCAAGAATCCTATATCCAGCAAAACTGTCATTCAAATATGAGGGAGAGTTTAATATATTCTCTGACAGACATGTTTGTGAATTAGATACCAGTGTTACTGGAAATACAAAAGGGAGCATTATAGACAGATAGGCAAAGACAGGAATGAGAAATTTGGAACACAATTCTGGGTGATGGTAGCACAACAATGTAAGTACACTAAACAAAGATGACTGTGGGTATGGTTGAAAGAGGAAGGTTAGGAGCATGTGGGACACCAGAACAAAAGAGGAAAGATGAAGACTTGGACTGCATAACTCAGTGAAACCTAGAGTGCTCAACAATTGTGATAATGTACAAATGTTTTTACATGAGGGAGAATAAATGAATATCAACCTTGCAAGATGTTAAAAATAGGTGGTATTGGGGAAAAATACAATCAATGCAAACTAGAGACTATAGTTAACAGAAACTATGTATTATGCTTTCTCTAATGTAACAAAGGCAATATACAAAGCTAAATGCCTGTAAGAGAGGGGCATAAGGGAGGGCTATGGGACTCTTGGCATTGGTGATGTTGTCTGACTCATTTATTCTACTTTAGTTTAATTCTATCTTTCCTGTTGCTGCTTTTTAGCTGTCATTTTTTTCTTTCTTTCTTTTTGTTTTTCTTTTTTCTCTTTACCTTCTTTGACTCTTTCTCCTTCTTTGTGGAAAGAAATGAAGATGTCCTTATATAGATAGTGGTGATGGTTGTGAATACATAAATATATAACTATACAGGGAACCATAGATTGTTTACTTAGGACAGAAAGTATGGTGGGTGAACAAAACCATCTTAAAAAAATGGGTTGATGAAGAAACCATGAGGGCACTATATTGAGTGAAATAAGTCAGACACATAAGGACAAATATTGCATAGTCTCACTGATATGAACTAATTATAATATGTAAACACATAGACATGAAATTTAAGTTAACAGGGTACAGAACGAGGCTAAAGAATGGGTAGCGGTTGCTTATTATAAGCAGAATGTTCAACTAGGTTGAACCTAAGTGTTTGGAAGTGGACCATGGTAGCACACTATGGTGAGAATAACTAACATTGCTGAATGGTATGTGAATGTGGTGGAAAGGTGAAGCTTAGAGTCACGTATGTCACCAGAAGGAAAGTTGGAGGTTAAAAGACAGGAATGTATAAAAGAGTGAATGTTGTGGTGGAAAATCTCCATGATTAAACTGTACAAATATTAGAAATCTTTTTCATGAACTAGAACAAATGTATGACACTATAACTAGAAGCTAATAATAGAGGGGTATATAGGGAAAAAATATACCTATTGCAAACTATGTACTACAGTTACCAGTGTTTTAGCAGTCTCTAATCAACAGTAACAAATACTATGAGTCAACAATGGGGGGGTGGTTAGGGGTAGGGGAGGAACTGAGTTTTCTTCTTTATCTCCATTTCTTTTCTGGAGTTATGAAAATGTTCTAAAAATTAGAAAAAAATTTAATTGTGGTGATGGGTGCACAGCTGTATGATGGTACCGAGGGCAACTGATTGTGCACTTTGGATCTTTGGATAATTGTATGGCATGTTAACCATCTCAATAAAATTAAATTTTTAAAAAAGTAAACCTGTTTTGCTTTCTCACATAATAATTTAAAGCTTGAAGTCACCCTCTAGCCACTATTTTAACTATAACCCAAAGATTTGATTTACTTTTTAATTGGTTAAAAATATTTTCCTTTTTTTTTCTTCTGGGTTCTTCTTTGATCCATGGGTTATTTAGAAGTGTGTTGTTTAATTTCCAAATATTTTGGGTTTCCTAAATGTCTTATTGAAACATATTCATTATGAATTCGATTCTTTTAAATGTAATGAGACTTAGCTCTTTAGGTTAGCCTAAGTACTTTCTTGGTGAAACATGTCCATGCAAAGCAAATGTTTACCCTCAGCTGTCGGTATAGTGCTTTCCAAGTATCAGTTAGGCCAATGTTTATTAGCATTGTTCTAGCTTTATCAGTTCTATC